>NC_045560.1:13245000-13395000 GCF_009819795.1 Aythya fuligula | reverse complement strand
ATACTTGATATACTTGAATTTAAATACTACTCAAACTAGCAAGTATATAGAAAGCTTAGTACAATACATCATTTTTTTCTCAAAGGATTTCTGGTTACATTTCCAAATTGAATGGATACAGTCTCACTACACTCTGTGAGCATCATGATTCACCCTTGAATAGACGGAAAACCTGACAATGAGAAAAAAAAAACGAATAATTTTTTTTTCAGATCATGAAGAATTTTTTAACAAAGCCATAATTGTTTGGTTTTATGATTTTATAGCAAAACCATAAAGCAGCCAGCCGCTACCCTTTGAGTTGTTCTGAAAACTGTCTTTGAATCATTTGCATTTTCAATCTGATTAAACATATGTTAAACTGTATTGCCCACCTACAAATCAAATCCAGGACACTGAAATGTGCTGTATCAATTTTTAATACAACTACACAAACTACTCTGATTTTACACCCTGGATAAATTGATGAATGTCTTGGCCTCCAGTGAGTTTGAATTTTTATGGGAAAAGGAATCTACTATGTTTGTTCCCTGTCCCCAAGAATAACAGTTTTTATCATCAGTCTCCTTAAACAGCCAGAAGGTACAACTGTACTCTTCTGTCGTATCTTATATAACCTCACCTTTTAAAAATCTGCTGTGGCAATAGATCTGTGACTAGTTTAAACAACATTTCTCAATTATACTGTGAAGCTGAATAGCTCATTTATAGCTTTTCATATCCATCTGTATTTCTTCATCATTCAAAATTTAATAGGTGGTTTCTGAGTTAATCCTCTATGTTCTTTTGTTTCCAGTTGTGAATATGCATTTGGCTTAGGAAATAGACAAATCTGGGTTATCCTTTACGTGGTGCTGCAAGTTTAAATTAGCTGGAAAAAAAAAAAAAAAAAAAAAAAAATATTCCAAAAACCAACAAAACAAAAAAGTGCTATCCCTAACTTTGGCCTGCATAAACTTTTCTCTTAGGGGTGCTATAAATACAAAGCACTATCCATGGGAGATTATGCAGATCTTATGGTCTGGTAGTTCTTCCTCCTTTGTGCTTTTTCATTTTTATAAAGAGCCAACAGGTCTTTCTTGTAAGATGAGGAAACAAACAAACAAACAAACAAACAGCAACAACAACAAAAAAAACACTAGCCAATATGTTGGCTCTGGAGCGATTACAGTGCTACAAGAGTTCCCAGTTAATATCCTACCAAGATCAGAAAAAGTAGTGTGCACTTTCCGGAACTACTTTTATTTTCTTCCATTTTTCTTCCGAAACATTGAAATTATCTCAAATGCAACAATTCACACCCAGTTCACTCTCTAAAGGCTGAAAGGAATCTAAAATGTTTTGTTGCTGTTGTTGTTGTTTTGAATAACTTCTGGAAGACTTCATTTAGTCTGAAGTTTCATGAACCCCTGTTAAATGGCCGAGAAATTTTCTGTTTTCATGCATGTGCATCTTGTCTCTACAGAAAAGAGACAACACCCAGAGGCTGTGGAGTTGTCCTTCCATCATGGCAGACAGTTTCTTTTTATCAACAAATCAACAAATTCTTACTAAATCTCCAGGTGGAACCAAGGAGGATGAGTCCTGCTTTATAGCTCTTCAGTACTTTGCCTCCTCTTTAATATTCTTTTATATGACACCAATGAAGCTTTAATGTGACACTATATTATTCCTTGCTGATGCAACATGTAGATAACATATACTTGGTGAAGCACTATAAAACATACTATAAGGGAGAATTTTGATTCAAGACCAGTCTTTTGCTTACTGTGTCTTTTTATTAAGGGGTAGATGGAACATTACTTTTCACACGTAAGTTAGAGTGAAAAAGATCAAGAAATCTTTCATCTAATGCTTTTTACCAATAGGTTTTTTTGTTTGTTTGTTTTGTTTTGTTTTGTTTTAATTAATTATCTATTTTATTTATTTATTTAGTTTGGCAGATTTTTTGGGCACTCGATTTTCCTGAGCCTGTGAAGGAAAAGAACACTAAGGGAATATCAAACTCACTTACTTTTTCTTATCTTTCTGAACTTCGTTCTGCTTTCTCTGGTTTTAATCTCTGGTTGGGGAGTGAAGGGTAGGGATTGAGGAGTGGGGGAAGCTGTGCTCAGAACATTAGTAGGAATAGAGCATGGAGCCAAATTTTACTTTGTTCTATTCCTATGAAGAATGTTGACAAAGTCTATTTCCAAGAGTCTATTTCCAAAAGTCTATTTCCAAAAGTAGACTATTTGCTTGAAAGGTTACACTATTCGTATCCTTCTAGTCTTGTGGTGTGTATTGTTGGACATTGAGGAGGGATTGTTTTATGGCTCAGCAAGGAAAAATCATAACTTCTATGGCATTTTGTTAGTTGACTGTCTTGCCTCCATCTCCCTGCCCTCCTATTCTACTTGGAAGTGTTACTTTTTCTGTCAGCTGATGTATGAAATTACTGAAGATATCTGAAAGCCTCATGCAAAGGCAAGTAAAACAGCTTTCTCATTTCTGCTAAGAAAGTCCCAAATAGTTACAAAATGATTCAATGAGGGATTAACCTGGACTTCAGGATAACTTTCTGGAACTTAGCTATAGTGATATTCCATGTATGGGGAAACACCAAGAGATGGTGTATATCATTAAACTTCTGGGGCTGAAGTTTTCTTAAGAATTAAGTTAGAGTTTATGTGGTCCCACAGACCAAATGCCTGCTATTTGTTTGGAACAAACCAGGTACAGATGTGGACTGTATCTTCTCACTTACTTTTATATGCAAGTTCAAATACCTGGAGATTGCTCAATAGTGTGTACAAAAGTGAGACCAGACAGCATGAGAGAGATTTGCATCAACAAGGCTGCTTAAGATTTGAACTGAAATGCCAGTGGAGAGACTCCCATAGACACGAATCCATTAATTCAAGCCAGGCAAAAGCTGAGATGTAGTTACAGGGCACAATAAAATTTAAACCCAAAACTCAGTACTGAAGTCAATAAAAGTGATATGAGTAATCTGGTGCACAGTTCTACTTCAGTGTGTTGGGTCTGTCAGCTGGAGTCACCTTTTCCCTGCAGCAGCCCACACAGTGCTGTGCGCTGCACTCGTAGCTGGAACAGCACTGATATCACTCCAGTGTTATGTCTATTTCTGCGTAGTGCTGGCACAGCATCAGGACTCCTTCCAAGCTCCCAAGAGCCAGCAGGCTGGGGGTGGGCAAGTGATGGGGAGGGGACATTGCCGGGGCAGCTGACCTAAACCAACCAAAGGGATATTCCATAACACCTGATGTCACACTCAGCAATAAAAGGGGTGGCTCTCGTGGGGGACGGGACTGTTCCTCCTGAACAACCACTACACGTTTTGAGGCCCTGCTTCCCAGGACATGGCCAAACACCGCTCATTGATGGGAAGTAGAGAATAATTTTTTTTCCCTCTCTCTGTGCTTCTGCGCGGACTTATTGTTTCTTTTGTTTCTTTTTTTCCTCCCCATTCTCTTTCCCTTTAATTAAACCTTTCTCTTGATGCCAGCAATGCCACCTGCATAGGCTATTTAAGGTAGATATAGGTCTGAGAAGGCCTCTGTATATGTTTTCCCATCAAGATGATCAAGGGACTGGAGCACCTCTTCTATGAAGAGAGGCTGAGGGAGTTAGGGTTGTTCTGCCTGGAGAAGAGAAGGCTCCAGGGAGACCTTAAGTGGCCTGCTAGTACATAAAGGGAGTTACAGAAAAGCTGGAGAGGGACCCTTTATCAGGGAATGTAGTGATAGGACAATGGGGAATGGCTTTAAAATGAAAGAGGGTAGGTTTAGTTTATATATAAGGAAGAAATTCTTGACTGTGTAGATGGTGAGGCACTGGAACAGGTTGTCCAGAGAAGCTGTGGATTCCCCATCCCTGGAGGTCTTCAAGGACAAGCTGGATGGGGCTTTGAGCAACCTGATCTAGTTGAAGGTGTCCCTGCTCACAGCAGGGGTGTTGGAATTAAATGATCTTTAAGATCCCTTCCAGCCCAAACCGTTCTGTGATTCTATGACATAAAGCACCAGTTCTGTAGAAGTCCTTTCATACCATTAGAAGAGGGTATTGCCAGACAAGAGAAATTGGACAAATATGAAAATGATCCATCATTGAGCAGATCCTGTTCTTTAACATCCGTGCAGAAAAAGTCCAGAAAATATTTGCTAGTCTTTCAGCTACACTGTTTTTCCCATAGGCTCTTTAGGACTTTCCTGTCTCTTACTATGGGAGAATATCAAGCAAACCTCAACCAAGACAGAAGCCTGAACTACTTCGTAGTTTGGGTGCTTTGGCAATGAATGAAAACAACTCATGGTGCCATGCCTAACTTATAGCCAGAATGTGTTCACATGCAAAAAGAATCAGTCCCCTGATCTCTAGGCTGTCACATTTCTGAGCTAGTCATTTTGGAGCTAATTTTGATAAACTGCACAAATCTCAGCTACTTCTGAGACTAAGTGAAAAACATGTAAATTCACCTGTAGATCTATATAATCACAATAGCTATACAATATAAATCACTAGAAAGTATCACCATGACTCAGAGTATAAGAGACAATATTTACTTACAAGCTATAGTGAAATATAAATATTGTCTGTTTTACTAAACAGGATTCTTTTATTTCCTTTCCTAAAAGTGACTTTAAAATTCTCCCCTACATTTGAAAATATAAGTAATCTTGCTCTATTGGCTAAATTTAATTGACTTGATCTAGGCATTAATATATTGCTAACACTGCAAGAGAAATCCTTCCTTTCAGATAATCATTTGAAGTATTGAAGAATGATATAATGTCAACAAATTGAAGTTCCTTTCAAGTTGCTGTAGCTTTTATGAATCTGAATGAAGCACTTCTCAGGTCTCTGAGACTTGTATCTGAAACTATAATATATGTTCTACTTTCAATGTGACCTTTAAGGTTTTATTTTTTTGATAGGTTGCTGTTCACAGCAGGTGAAACTGGCAGGAGGAGATTTCTTTATGGCAGAATAAAAATGTGTTTACCTAAAGAAAAAGCAATACAGAGTGTAGACTTTTATTTCTGTTAAAATGACAGGAAACCAGAAAAGACTCCTCAAAGAGCCTTTGAGGAATTTGGATCACAACCTGTAGCAGAACTCATCAATGTTTGGGAATAATTCCTTCATTTTATTCTTTGAGAGATATTTATTAATTTAAATTTATCCTTCATGGAAGGTGTTAAGATCAGGCTTGTTGAAACTATAACCATTTTCTTTAGTGGTAGCAATAGACAAGGAGTTTCACTTTATTTAAATGGATACTAATATACTGTGGGCCTTTTTCTCCTTGAACTGGCTGAACAAATTCAATAGGTGAGAAGATTACACCCCCCACCCCCCTTAAAAAAAAAAAAAAAAAAAAAAAAAAAAGTGCTATGAAGCTGTTTTGTTTTATACATTTAACAGATACGCAAGGGGAGTTATTGGAGATCACAGTTCATCTTAACTTTGCTTGTCTGTAAGCACAATTATGGCAGACAAAAAATAACAAAGAAGCAAGAGGTAATATGGTTTAGTGTTAGACTACTCATTTCTTCTTTATTTTGGTCAAGGAGGACTAGTGGTAACACCTATTAAGTCCTTCTATAACCACATGTCACCATCTTATTGGAGTTATAGAGTTCCCATGAGTCTTGAATTTGAGAGAAAAGCTTCTGGGACTGAGAGAAGAGATAGATGACTTCTTAGAATTCTTGTTGCATGTGAAACTGGGAAGGTTTAGGCAAATGTAGCCAGGATTCAGCTCTCACATGGAGTTTATCATCTAAACTTACTGGTCTGGTCAATAATGTGCTGACAAAGATGCAGAAGATGCAGGATTCATTCCCAGATCTGTCTTTGTTTTCCTGTGTGACTTTTCCCTCAGTTTACTTTTTTGCCACTTCTTTGTCATAGAAACATAAATAATGGTGCTTTATTTCCTAAGTTTTGAAGTCTGTCTGTAACAAGTTCAATAGTAATGAATAGATTCCAAATGCTGAATTTCATTTACAATCTATACTGTTCTTAAGTTACCTATATATTTCACCACTGACCTAGAGTTGCTATTTCCAAGCACTGTGCATGTTTTCTGCTTAGACTAAAATGAGCAACAAATGAGAGAGTACTTCAGTACAGCACTCATCAAGAGGAGGTTCACAAGCACCAATGTCAGCAAATTTGCATTCATGCAAAATTGCAACCCCCATGTGTATTCAGATACACCACCTACTAAATTTTAAACAAACATAATTAGTGAGATTACAGATAGAAAAGTAACGTGCAGCTCATAGTTTGGCTCAAAGGTCATATGAAAACAGACAGGAAAGATTTATTATGGCTTTTCAAGAACTCATATGACAGACATTGGTTGATATTTTTGGTAAGGTAGAATTATACGTATTATATATGGGAATATACAAAACACAACTTTCAGTAAATGAGTTTCAAATACCTCATACTCAGCAGGAAAAGAGTAACTGCCAAAGCAGTTATTTAAAGTTACCGAAAACACAGTGTGTGTCGATAAACACACCAAGATAATGTAGATTTTTAATATTCCCTGTTCTACACTTTTGTGTCTGCTTTAATTTACTTTCTTAATTCAGTTATGTTAAATCAGTGAACTATATCATAGGAGCTTTTAAAAATATAACTTGTAAGTTTGCAGAGTACTGTATCCTGTTTACAGCTTTCCTAACAAATTTCCAGGAAAATCTCAAATGACAATGACTTTGTGGCAGTTCAGCTCTCTCTATTTCCACTGTCCTATGAAGATTCCAAGCAAATAATCCTACTCTGTCTAAATTTTGAACATCTGTTAATTAACATGAACATCTGTTAATTTGTTAATTAACAAGTAACACGCACACACACACAAATGAATTTCAAGTCATCTTAACATAAATTGAAGTATTTAAATGAATGTCAAAACTTCAGTAGTGCTAAGAGACCTTGGGTGTCTGGTCCTACACAGAACATTGCAGTGAAATGCTTGGACTATTGGTGTTCACTGAATTCATATATGAACCTTCAAATCCTCTATATCAAGGGGTAACTATGAAATCAATATATCCACTACAGTTAACATTCAGGTAAAGTAATTTTGGTTTCATCATTTCTTGTACAGAAATAATATTACTATTTAAAGGTAATATATAGAGAAGAATAAATGGATTGAAAGCTTCATCCCTAGAGAAATTAAAAATCTGGCTCCAAGCATGAGGAATATTCCATAGTGGGGAGATGTGCTAGATGTACAGGATGCAAATATGTTTTGTACCTTCACAGTGGGCAGTGTTACTTACCTTGATGTTCACGCCTTACAAAGTTCTCAAGTGAAAATGGTTTTGCATATGCAGATACTTTGGAAAGTATTTGCAAACCTTGATTTAAATCATCCATGAGAGATGTTTTCAAAACCATTGGTTTCTTCATGAATAGAAATGGTGGGAGAGTACATGGGAATGTGAGATATCACAGAAAGCTCAAATCTGAAATTATCTCACCCAGTTTTTGTTATTTGAAAATTGCTGACAGCCAAGGAGCCTGATGGGAGTTTATTGTATTAAACGTGTAAATTTTATATGTTCTGCATTGCGTAACATAAGTTGCCACATGTCATAACAACTAGCATTAAATGTTTAATTTCTGAGAACCTCTTAAAGGTATAGCTGCCTACCTCTTTCTTTGTGAGCTAATAATAATAGCAATTAGCAATCAACAACACATAAGCATATATACAGTTCTCAATAATTAATCTACAATACATGCATACTGTTAAGGGATGCATTGATATTTTATAGGCCTGTCTTCATTTAAGACTACTATTGTCTGACAATGACAAATCCATTGTTTCTGGTTGTATCATGCTCTGATGCTCAACTATCTCAATTTCACAGAATCACAGAATCACAGAATTTCTAGGTTGGAAGAGACCTCAAGATCATCGAGTTCAACCTCTGACCTAACGCTAACAGTCCCCACTAAACCATATCCCTAAGCTCTACATCTAAACGTCTTTTGAAGACTTCCAGGGATGGTGACTCCACCACTTCCCTGGGCAGCCTGTTCCAATGCCTCACAACCCTTTCAGTGAAGAAGTTCTTCCTAACATCTAACCTAAAACTCCCCTGGCTCAACTTAAGCCCATTCCCCCTCGTCCTGTCACCAGGCACGTGGGAGAAAAGACCAACCCCCACCTCGCTACAGCCTCCCTTGAGGTACCTATAGAGAGCGATAAGGTCGCCCCTGAGCCTCCTCTCCTCCAGGCTGAACAATTTGCTATGGCTGATGTATGAGACCTTCTGGGAAGGGTGGTGGTGGGAAATAAGACAAAATAAAATAACTAAAAATCAAACAACTTAGAGATGTGCTCCAGAAGACTGTTACACATTTGTCCATTGTGTGTGTCTGAAGTGATACTCTCACTTGACTAGAGTCATCTTAGGATACCAGAGGTCTTTGAAATATCACCTTTCTCCAATGAAGACGTAAATGCTGCTATTTCCCCTGAACAGCTTACTCCTAGGACCCCCCATTAAACAGATTGTATTACATTACTTTATTTTTTCATAAATCTGGAAGTTCCCAAAGAGCATAACCTCAACTTCTAAGACTTCTTGCCTTCTATTTTTCCAGGTTTAGTTGTAACAAAATACCAACTGATATCTATTCTGGATTAATTGGTTCTGTTGCCTAATTTATGATCATTAACTACGGTTCAGTGTTTGTCTTTGAACCTGTTGACAAGTCATTTGTTTAACATTATTTTTTACTAAGTCATTAGAGTAGACATACTGGTGACTGGTGATACATCAAAGCGTCTGCTTCCCTGAAAGCTGCTTAAATTGTATTTTCCCATCAGACATTATAATTTCAGTTGTTATGTCCTATCAAATGAAAAATGCTTCTATATTCAAGGTGTTTTTTTGGAATTTTTTAGAAAGACAGAAGAATAATTGTGGCTAACTTGAAAACAGTTTTTTTTGGTTGTGGTTGCTTTTTCTGTGGATTTTTTTTTTCCCCCCAATAAAGTAAAATCTAGGCTTATGTTGCTCCAGGTAGCCACTTTTTCAGTGTAAGAATCTCATCTTTTATTGTAGGTACACCTACAATATGTACAGACTTCATGTATGAAGTCTGCTGTGCTGTTTGCTTGAACCTTTTGTAAGAACTCAGCATGCTTTTAAAAATGATCATTCACTTTTACATATTTTCTGTGAGATCTAGAGATGGTCGCTATAAGACCTTTAATGTAAACCTAATTTAATTATGAACGCTGTCCCTTTATCTAATGATAGTGCTATATATATATGCTTTTGTTGCAGTTCCCTAAGATCCTTATTTCCTCCCACCATCTTTATCTTGATCCTTAGTTCTAACAAATGCAGGTTATGTTTGAGAACCAGGCATTTTAGAAAGTATCTATTAATCTATACTGCCTCACCATCACTTTAAAGAGTGTTTTACCAGGTGTCCTACCAACCTTCCTAGGTTTAATATTTATTTTCAAGTTATACAACTGAATCTGAATAAAGGGTTGTCTCTGAGGAAAACATGAAATGCAGAAGGGTTTTCAGGCAATTATAACAGAGTCTGTTTTAGCTAACAATGGATTTTCATAAGTAAAGTCATATAATTTTTATAACATGGTAGGTTCAGAGCCTTTTCTGCTCCCTCAGCATACAGATAAATCATATCCATATTCTTTAGAATCATGATGGATATGATTCTGCTAGCAGAAAAGCATACTAATGGTGGGATAATGCTGGTAGATAATTCCTTGACTGGAGAGATGCAGATTGGCTTCAGCTACCAACTTTGTGTTTGTGTTTTCCATTTCTAATCTGGCTACCAAAACTACAGCATATCAACTGTCACTGGACAGGAGACCAAACTTCTTGCTGACAGCTCAAGACTAACCATCAAGCTGCAGAGTAATGTTCTACATGCCTGTCTTCTTTCTGCATAACCCAGGTTCAACAGCAAGATAGAGAGAATATTTTTCTCCTTCCCTTCCCTTCCCTTCCCTTCCCTTCCCTTCCCTTCCCTTCCCTTCCCTTCCCTTCCCTTCCCTTCCCTTCCCTTCCCTTCCCTTCCCTTCCCTTCCCTTCCCTTCCCTTCCCTTCCCTTCCCTTCCCTTCCCTTCCCTTCCCTTCCCTTCCCTTCCCTTCCCTTCCCTTCCCTTCCCTTCCCATACCTGGAGATTTCTGCTGAGATGAAAAAATCTGGGATGTGGAAGGTACAAGCTCAGTTCCTTCTCTGGGCAAAGCACAGCTATTACACATGATTGTCCCACATGCCCTAACCCAAAATCAGTTAGATAGCACAGCCTTCTTTAACTAGTCCTCTCTGACTCAAACTCAGTGGTGTCTTTGCATTTTAGGTATGTATTAAATGTATATACCAAATCAGGGACTGTAGGAATATGATTCATCCTTACTCCCTCAAGTCATTAGGTCTTCTGTGTAAAAGCAGTGGCAGAAATAGGGATGCCTAAGGATGTGTGAATACTGATAGCCTCTCATGCCCTAAAGTGGGTCAGGAAAGATGATTTTGGATGTTTTTTCTGCTGAATGAAGACATATAAGATCCAGCAGAGTTTCATTTTTGTTCATTAAGTGCAGTTTTCGATCTCTCCCTGAGTATCATCTTTCTTTAACAGGGGAAGGCTTTGAACAAAAGCTGTCTAGCTTTTTGAACAGAAGCTGTCTATTAGACAGTTCTCCACATCTCACATTGCTTCCTGATATTAAGAATGGAATGAACAACACACAAGTAAAATAATAAATATGTGAGTAAAGCTTAATTTTGTTTTGTTTTATTTTGTATTATTTTTTGAAGTCAGTACTTTTGTTTTCTGTTAATACACAGACAACCCTCCACCCCTCCACACCCCCTTCTGGAATGTTCCGATACATTTTTGTAAGGGTATATAGTTTCATTTTCCTTGTTATCATCCCAGGCGCTGGCTGGGAACTGAACCACAACAAACTTATTTAAGGTCTTTATAATACTTTAATATTAGGACATAGATGGGCCTGCTACATCTGTATTATCAGCAATAATCAAGTCATAAGTGGAATCTGGCTTTTAAAATCATCTAGTATTAGACAGTTCTTTCAGAAGAGCATACATATTCCCTCTCTGCTAAAACCATTAATTATTAGCATGGTATACCATCTACAGTAATCCTCTACAGCCTTATGAATAATGAATGTCATGTAAATGGCACAGCAAATCATTACTGTGGAATTTGTGGGATTTTCTAGTACATTATTACACAACACACCACATAACACAGAAAAGCAGGAGATAAGTGCTGGCTTTTGTAAATTTAATAGTAAAACCAATAGTAAAACTTTTTTCTTTTTTTTCAAAAGTAACACTTTTTTTTTTTTTTTCCTGTTCCAATAGTTTAACTTATATGTGCTACTTGTAAGAATAAGGCGGGGAGTAGAGGGGAGAAGGCAAGTCGTCTTTCCTGGGATTATTGGCCCATTTTGAGATTAGCCATTCTAGAGGTTAACGACCATTTGAGATCCTAGTCTAATTAGTAGATGGACTGTTAATATATGATTCCTTCAAGATCTTGAGCTTTATACAATCGACTAACAATTCCAAGTTTCTTAGAAATCATGAACACCAAATTATTTATTTGCATATTAGTTTATGAGAGAAGGATTAGTATTTCAGAATTCAGTAATCTGTAAAACAGTTGCAGTTATCAAGACACTTTGGGAAAGCTCAATTTAGTTCACAAAAAGAATGTCTTATGTTCATCTCGGGTATGTGTGTCTATATGTGGGTGTTCATGTGTTTGTTTGCTTGCGTGCCATAAAGTATAATATTAGTTTTGATTTTTCATAAGTGCTATTCAAATAACAGTAAAGGGCTGCTAAGTGCATTCCTTTAGTCACATGGCAACTTCTTTGAAAGTTGTTTTTCTTTTCTTATTTTTTTTCCCTTGTGTAACTTTATATTCTTGAGAAAAAAGAAAAAAAAAAAACTACTTTTTTTTTTTTAATCTTTTTTTTTTTTCTTCTTCTTCTGTGGAAACAAAACAAAGCTTTTGGCAAGGCAGCCTGCAATTACAGCCCTCTTCCTTCTCCTTTGTGCAGAGTGATGTCACCACTTGGCACAGGGAAAGCCATTGTTTCAGTGAGACTCCCATAAATGGCCTTTCAGTGCTCCTGATTTACATGTTAAGAAATTGGATGGGAATTGCTTACTGTGGTGACTCCCACTTTCCTCTCAGTTAAACATCATTTGGTAGTAAATATCCACAGGATACATTGTTATTCATGGTACATCCTGTCTACCACCTAAGCACTCTTTTTGTTGTTTTTCTGGAACTCTCAATTTGAACAGAGTTTGCAAAAACAAAACTCCTCTTTCCTTCTCTCCTTTCTCCTCCCTCTTTCAAAACATTACAAATGTTGACACTGACATTTGAACATTTCAATCCCAGGACAAAGACAACTTGTTTCTTTATTTCAGAAGCAAACTCATAATGGTGGCATGCTTCCAGAGTGGTGTACTATTCCTTACAGAAGCATATTTACTGTGCTCTAGATGAGTCATGGCAAAGCTATCCCATTTTGAAACTGCTCAGGACTGATTCCCTTCCCTTCCCTTCCCTTCCCTTCCCTTCCCTTCCCTTCCCTTCCCTTCCCTTCCCTTCCCTTCCCTTCCCTTCCCTTCCCTTCCCTTCCCTTCCCTTCCCTTCCCTTCCCTTCCCTTCCCTTCCCTTCCCTTCCCTTCCCTTCCCTTCCCTTCCCTTCCCTTCCCTTCCCTTCCCTTCCCTTCCCTTCCCTTCCCTTCCCTTCCCTTCCCTTCCCGCCCTTAGGAGCAGAAAATTCCATCTGTGCGTAAGAATTATCACAGTGGATTCCTGATTCAGCTGAGCCCTCCATGAACCATTGTAATAAGATATAACTAGTAATAATTATATCCCAGATCCTAAAGAACCTTGAACTTAGTGGAAGTTCATATCTGATCTGAATAATATTATTCTCTGACAGGATAAGCACATTATGAACAGTGGCAAAAAGTCCTCTGACTTCCAAAATGTCAGTACCCCTCACTAATGAGCCACATCATCTGGAGTACTACCTAGATCTGTGTTCTTCAGGGTTCAGCCAGTTCACAGTTGTATGAAAAAGCTTGATGATGTGATTACGTCTACTTTTTTTTTTAGCTTTTAAAAATATGCGTATGATGCACATTTGCCATCTGCATTTGTCATTTGTTCAGATGTGATAAGCAGGATCCCTGGTTGATGTAAGTCAATGTTCTGATTTGCACTGTATAAAGTTTGGCTGTCTGCCTTTTAAATAAAAAGGGAGCTCAGATACTGTTGTTAATACTGCTGTGAGCTATTCTAACTTAGTCAACCAAGAAAAAATATCACCACCCTAAATAAAGAGAGTTTTAACAAGTCCTGAGTAGGTACTCTGGGGCTGTGAAAAATCTGTTTCTTCTCAGTGAGCATCTGGAACCCCCAGTGGAGCCCTGGCCCATTCCCATACACTTCTCTTCCAGCAATAACACTGGAGAGTGGCAGTTTCCCATCAGCTCTGTGGAGAAGAACTGTAACCTCAGGAAGGAGTGAATAAACAGCATGGCCAAGCAGCAGCTCCGGAGGAGAAGAGTGAAACTTCACATGTTTAGTTCATGTGGAGAAAGGAATGTTGACCAAGTTCATCTGAATGATTGGAAAAAAAATATCCTGTTCTTCATTAAAATGACTTTCTCTTTCTGAGGGCTTGACAGCCACTTTCTGTTTCATGACAAGGAACATTTTCCAACAACAAAATTGCCAAATAATGCCGAAGCAACCTTTATGGGAAGATTTATTAAGTAATTAGCTTATAATTAGCTAGACAAAGGACACATTTTTTGACACACTTCACATAGTGAGCAAGACTATAACTTGTGTTTTATCAGAGTATGTGTGCCTAAATATAATGCCAATTTAAAATTCAAAAGCCTATTTATTGTTTTGGGAGTAAGAAGCTGATATCCTTTGTGATTGTTAAAGTCCAGCTAACACAAATAAATATGATTATTTAATTAAGAACTTCACAAAATAAGAGATATTAGCATTTGTAACAGTATACCCTCTAGCAGATAATGCATGTTTCCAAATAGGACTTCTGAAGGAATACAAATGAACTCATTTGAAACTTGGACTTAAAGAAAATATTAAGACAATGAAGAGAAAATATAGGGAGACAGAAACTAGTGATAGAAAAGGATAGAGAGAACGGATATGGTAGAAAATGTTATATATAGTATGGAAAATAAGTTACAAGGATTTGAAAACATCTGGAATACATTTCTGGAATGTCTCTGAAAAACAAAACAAACCACAGGAGGAAAGTCAGACTAAGCATTACTCAATTCTTTTCTTCCTCTCTTTTTTTCTAAAGGGGGGATTCAAAAAATGTTTGATGTTAATGGAAAAATTCCTTCCAGTATATGTGTTCTGCCTTCATAGGCTTCAACTGAGTAAGGACAGACCTAATTTTAAACATTTCAACATCTCCTTCCAAATCAATAGAATTATGCTTGTGTAAGAATTAGATGCATAAAGGGCCTATGGAAAAAAAAAAAAAAAAAAAAAAAAAAAAAAAAAAAAAAATCTTTGCAGTGATTTTGGTGAGATTTGGACCAGGCTAGCTCTAAATTCAGAGAAATGAAAGTGGCATTTTCAAGTCAACATGAGCTATGGAAAGACTGGTATTGGCCGAAAGTCATTATACTTTTTTTTTTCTTTTTTTTTTTTCCTGGTTCAACTTCAGTATGCAAAACGTATTAAGGGTGATTTTCAAAAAGGTTTATTAAAGGCTATTCAAAAAGTTTGTAAAAATTCAAAGTACCCCTTAAATAAAAAATATCTTCTAATATGAAAGGAGGAAGCATCCATAAGTAAGGATTTTCAGGTCTGCAAAAGTGATGCATGTGAAAAATTTAATGTACTTCGTTTTATAGGTATACTTTCTGTCAGTGAAAATTATTAGCTTCTCTTGCTGAGACATGCATCAATCCTCAAGAAAATGTAGTGATTCTGGTTCTAGGCACAATTTAAGTTCTTTTGTCCAAAACATTGACTTAAATCTCCTTTATCTCATTCTTGTAAAAAGGCAGTCTTAGACAGACAGGCATTGTGTGTGCATCAGAAAAGCTGGTGTCATGTGGAATGGATCAGTCCCAAAGTGTCTGAGGTCTTCCAAGCTGGAGGGTTTGCAAAAGACTGAATTCTGGACCTGAAACAAGCTGACATATTCCAAAGAAAGTCAGTTTGCTCTTAAAAACAAACAAACAAACAAAAATGCACAAGTAATACTCTAGGGAATTTTGGATCTTTTTGCTTCCCACACTCCACTATTTCTACCCGCTGTGCCTCATGCAAATGCTCAGGGCTCTGCAGCCCTTAGAAATACTCCAGTACTAAGGAAGTACTAAGTCTGTGGCTGTTCTGGTTATGTCCATATTCCAGTTTAGCCAACAGGAAGACTGAGCGTTCTGAAATATAAAGAAGGTAACTGGCTAAGAGTAATGATTCTCTCTCATCATCTGTGGTCTAGCCCTAGCCACTGACACCTTTTGAAAAAAGAGGAGGAATTTTTTATTGCAGCTAAATTTTGTTTTTGTTCTCAGTAGACTTACTGTTACTATCCCCAATCCCATAAAATAAATAAATAAATAAATGAATCGTTTTTCTTAGACTGTTACATGATTCATTAAGTTTTTGTGTTTGAGAATGTCACACTGCTGATTATTTGCATATGACGGTGACTTTTTATCAGGTGGAGTTAACCATCTCCAGATGGTATATGTTATATTGTAAGTTTTTCAGGACCTAATAGAAGAATCCAGAACCATTTTATGTGGGTTCCACATATATAGAAAATTTCCATGGTAGTGAAGAAGTCACTTGCATACAAAATCTGAGTAGTCAGAGTGTTCTCTCCAGAATAAGGAAGATTGTGGTTCATTTCCTTTTTTTGTCATCCAATCTGATAGCCAGAATAATGAAACAATAATATTTTCTGAAGTACTGAGGCTCACAAGATAATTTATTACAATCTCAGCCAGTGTGAAATATATTCAGATTTCTCTACCCAGAAGGAGGCAGAAGGCTTTGGTATCCTGAGGTTGGAGTTCTCACAGGAAAACTGTAGTGCCATTAAGATTGTTGTTTTCTTTCACATTAAGCTGAGATTGTATAAAGTTCACAAGGAGATATTTTGTGGTAAGCTTTAGTACAAATAAAGATCTTTCTCTTAAGTTATTTATGAGCATCTTTTCTAAATGGCCAGAATATAAGCTATTAATGTAATGGACACTTTTATTAAATCTTATCTTGACAATTTGTCATTATATATGCCAACAACTAAAACCAACTCTGCAATATTTTAATTAATTATTTTCCTGTCAGAATAATCAATATGAATTCTCTGTATAGACACATGGTGATTAAATAACTGAAATTTAATTTAATTTTAAAGTTGCAATTATGGACACTTTCACCTAGGATTTTTGGTGAAGTGTCTTTAAAGGAGACAAGCAGACAAAGTAGTGCCTTAGGACAATTCTACCTGAAAAACAAATCTAATTTAAATTATTGATAGATAAAAATAACTAAAAATAGTTTAATGGGTAGGATCAGGTCTTGTGATTATTGCATATTTCCAATAGCTTGTCTCTATTATCTCAGTATAATAGCAATCCTAGGAGTTGGTGAGCAGACTCCCCACTGAGTTTAAGCTTTTTCTTTCTCCTGCTACAGTGTTTCAAACTTTTTAATCTAGTGCCTTTCCATTGCATTTAGCAGGACTAACAGCTTTTCAACTTTCCTTCCACTTGCTGACTCCCACTGTGCATCCTATTTCAAACTACAAAATATAATCACAATGGGCATGAAATTCTCTTTTTCATATCCATTTGCCAGGTGCAGTAATTGCATGATGAGCATGAAGTACCAGGGGAATCCTCATATAAATTGGGTATTGAACAGACAAGGAGCATAGATGGCTAAATTATGATCCTACCATGCCTGTTCTTTCTGTGCATTAACAAAATTATTTCTTTTTCTATATCTGCTACAGAATAAATGATTATCTGTTGCAGTGAAACAATGTACTGAAAAATGTGATCTTTATTCATTTATTTATTTATTTATTAGAAGTTTAGAAGAACTACTTAGTCTTATGGTTACTTGATCAATAGGTCAATTCCATGATTGCACTGGTTATTTATTCTGCTATTGGCATATATGCATGTTATGTTTTACTATTTCTATTCAAGAAAATAATATGTTTAAAAATAGCATGTATATTGGTAATATAGCCTAATATTGGTAGGCTATATGGTGAACATTTAGTTTATAAAAATAATGCAAAATGTACATAATGTATGTCTATTATATTTTCAGTCACCAAAGGGCATAAGAACAGAATGGTACCTCTCTGTGTGTTAACATTTCTGTGGAAAAACACTTTTGTAAGGAATAGTGACTTCAGAAACATTTTGCTTTGGTTTGCTTTATTAGAAACATTTATTTTGGAAATACTTTGCTTCAGTTTGGTTTATTTGTTGTCCCCTGAAAACAGATAGTACTGGTAAACTAAGTGATTTTTTATTTTTATGTATTTATTTATTTTTTGATTAAGATATGAAACATTTCAGAAACACAATATAGTGCTTTAGGGAACAGTAATTGTGTCAGGTGTCCTTCTTTCTCTCTGAATTGTTTACCATGGCAAAATATATGTAAACAATAGTGTCTCATTAAGGAGAAAATGCTGTGATGTTTTGTGGAAGATGTACTCTGGTTGAGAATTATGCACTAGGAGAATATAGGCATGGAGTTACTGGTTTTTAAAAGGAAAAATGTAAATTGCATTTTATATATTTTCATCCTTCAATTTTCAGCCTTCATTTTTTCCACTGTAATTGAATATGTTTTTTGATTATTATTATTTTTATTTATTATTTTGATTACAGATAGTTGAAAGAATGTTGAAAGTCAAACATGTATTCCTGAAAATTCTTTATTCACTATTTGTCTATAATCTATCGATATCATTAATTCAGAAGCTTTGTGAACTGAAGATATGCTGTGAGTATCATGTTAATTGGTAATAATTCCGTAAAGCTACTGGCAATGCATATTAGACTGGGAAGAAATTATATAGTAGGGAAATATCAATGAGACAAGCTGAAGTCTATGGGAATAGGATTACTTATTTTGTAGGATTAATTATGTCCAGGTTCTACAATTAAATATAAAGCCTCAACTCACCTTGAGTTTAATGGGAGCAACATCCTCACACTAGAGATAGAGCTGAGCCAACATCCTCCTACATAATTGAATGTTTCTGAAACATAACAGCAAAAATTAGCAAAGTGGTGCTGAACTATTGAAATCTTTGTCTTAACTGTCAGTTAAACAATTCCTACCTCAAAATCCAATCCATGAATCTGGCATCTTATTACAAGTGATGAACAAGTTCCTTTCTGCATTGGTTACTTTGACTGACCCTTGAAACAGCAACTCATGTAGAAAATGTTCAATACTTAAATTATTTCTCAACAGGCAATATAGATTTGTTGATTGTCTGTCACTGAACACACATTTACACAGAACTAAGGAAGCAGTACAGAGGCAGAAATACTATTGGCTGTTTAATTCCTTACTATTCTAGCTCTTTAATTTGTTATTTATGAAGTAGTAGAATTTAGTAGGACAATCTGATCTAAAATGTGCAATTCATTATTATCCAAATTTCTTTATAACTTTATTCATTTTGAGGAAATTGCAGGAAGCACAAAATAATTCTCTTAGAAATGAAGTAGCTGACACTTTACATTTATTACAGCTGTGAAGCCTTCAAGGTAGACGAGTAATAATTTTTCATTCTCAACAATGGTTTTACAGAGAATGCTTGGAGACTTGTGAATGGTGATTAAGAGACTATGCATTCTCATGCAATAGCGTCATGCTACTAGTTTGCTCCAAAATTAGTTCACCATTCACTACCAAATAGGAAAGAAATAGCAAGACTTGGCATCTTGCTCAAATTATCTGCTTTCATAATGACTCATTTTCAAGTCAAGACCAAAGTCTTCCCTAAAAAATTGATAAGTCTAAGGCTATATTTACTGTAAATATATATTGTGTCTGCACTTCAACATTTTTTTTTTATTAAAAATACTGGAGATTTCAAAACTAGAAGAATACCAACTGATAGTGCAGTCACAACATGGAGAATTTTTTGGACCCAAATTAAGTCTCTATTATTAGGATTGAAAAGTGAAACTGGTTGTGAAAAATAGTTTCTCCCTCCCTCCCTCCCTCCCTACCTCCCTCCCTCCCTCCTTTCTTTCTTTCTTTCTTTCTTTCTTTCTTTCTTTCTTTCTTTCTTTCTTTCTTTCTTTCTTTCTTTCTTTCTTTCTTTCTTTCTTTCTTTCTTTCTTTCTTTCTTTCTTTCTTTCTACTGTGGAGTGTTTCTTTTTATGAATAACATCATCATTAATAAAACTGATAGGATCTACTGGATCTACTATTTCTAAATTTTGACACTTTGCAAGAAATGTAGAAAACATACAGAAAAAAATCACCAGTGGGCTTGTTAACTAGATCATTTTACAAAGTCATTTATTTATTTATTTATTTATTCATGCAGTTACATGTATTTAGTATATGAATGTTAAGCTTCCAGGCTACAATTAAGAGGGGAGCAACAACAACAACAAAAAGTATGGAAGGAAAAGAGATGGATGACTATGAAAATCAGTTATACTTGAGAAGCTATGGAAATAGCTAAATATTGTTTAAGAACATACTGTTCAGCAGATTCCCTCTAGGCAGACTGAAGCTGTAATTCATGGAGATTTCTGCTAATATCATAGGAAAGAGGACACAACTGAAATGGTTTATATACTGCCAAGCCCAGAGCTGATTTAGAGGCTTTGTACACTAAATGTATGTCACAAAAGTAGTTGAATAAAGCAACTCTTAGTTGACACACCTTGCTCAAAGATAGTTTAAGCTAGAGGAACACTTCACATAGTAGCATATGTTGAGAATGTTCTAGTTCTCTCTTTTTTTCAGATGAATAATGTTTTGTGGAATGTCAAAGAACCAGTGGAGAAATAAATCTTGAAAATTGTTACAAATTAAAGTTAAAAGGAATAGTGGAAGAATTTGTGATGTTACAGTGGCTTTTGGGAAACCTGATACACCTTAACTCAGTCCCACTGATTAGGTGATCAAACAAGTGCAAGTTGCTACAGCTTGAAACAAATATCAATGCCTCTGAGTTTCTTGACTGCAGCCTTCAAATGTTAATGTTGACTTTGTGAAAATAACTTGGCTTCCAGAAGAATTTTTGCAGAAAGATGCCTGACTTTGGATATTAACTTAGAAACTCTTAGTCATATAGCCCCCAGCAGGTCTGTCTGTTTCTCATAACATTGAGTTAGACACTGATCACAGTAATCTTCAAGATGAATGAAAAATTGAATCTACAGGATTTCTGTTCATATCCAGAGTCTTTATCAACATCCTCTGATAGAAAGATATAGTCTATCATCTCATACATTTTGTACATGTATTTTGGGATCTACGCGCCCTCTATAAATGTATATCTTCTATCCTGTAGTGATGGTTTTTTAAAGATTATTTACTACAACTAGTAACCGAAGAAAAAACTTTAGATGCTGAATATGCAGAATACCATCCTGAAGAGTTCATTACAAAAATGGTACCTGAACTTTTTTCTTGAATATTAATGAATTGCACATAATCCAATTGGGCTCTTCTAGAGGAGCACATAATTTTCTGTAAGGAAGCATAGATGTTTTTTCTTCTGTAATGTATAAGCTCCAGATGTGGTGGGTGTATTCATTGAGACTTACACACTCTGAAAAGGAGCTGACATACTCTGCTGCAGACACTCTAACTATCTAAAAAAATACAAACAATAAACAATACACACACCCACTCTCTCAAACACATTCTCCTTTCCGCAATAATTCAGAGGAAATATATAGATTTTTTTTTTTTTTTGTGAGTGTCTTTACCCATTTTACACAAAACTGCAAGAAGCACTACTTGGAGTTTCCATTTGAAAACATTAAGAAGAAATATTTCTCCTGAGCTATATTATTTCAGTGACTTGTGGATTATTTAGGATCTATTGAACATCTCTGGATTTATCTGATGTCTTTATATTTTCATTAATTTTCCCCAAATTCAGGATACTTAGCTGATCCTTACATTTACACTGTTTCTATCAGCCTCCTTTATTTATGATGAAATTTGTGTTATATAAAATTTGAAACAGCATTCAACAAACCTTTGTTGTCTACTGTTTAATGTAATTGTATTGTGGTAATCCCAGGTTGGAAAAATCACTATCACAAATGACAAAGGTCAGATGTCAGTAGGATGCTGTACATTTAGAGCATTATGGATTACAGGGACTTAATGAGCTAGTTGTAGAGAACAAGCAGTAGAGTTAAGAACACAAAGAAAATGGTCTGATTTACTGAAGTGGTTCTTTACTTAGATGTCTACCGAAATTATGAATGAATTTAGAAGACAATCTTTAAGAGACTATTTGATTTTATAGCTTATCTTCTGTCCTTCTGTCTTCATTGCCTTGTAAAAATCAGAGGGTTCAATATAGATTACTAATTCAACTCCAGACAGAACTCAATACTGTGGACCACATGTACCACAGAGCTTTTAAATTTACAGAATTTCTGCATGTGCCAATGTGTCAGCTATACTGTGACTTGCAACACCTTTAATTGTTTCTGCTTTGTGGCAAACGTTTCTTTATTGCAAAATGCTGCTATAAATTACAGTAAATGAACAATAACATCTTTTTAATCACCTGTGTATATACGGGTGATTTTTTTTTTATCCTTTCTACCAAACACACTTCTCATGTCAAGTTTCCCAAGGCAGCTTTATGTCATAGTCAGAGACCTATCAATCGTGTTAACAACATTTTCAATATAATAACAGTATTTATTTCACAGAATCACAGAATTTCTAGGTTGGAAGAGACCTCAAGATCATCGAGTCCAACCTCTGACCTAACACTAACAAGTCCTCCACTAAACCATATTTGCTTAGGAACTTCCTTGCTAGTATTTCCAAATGCTTTATAAAACTTTAAATAGTGGTTGGGCTTACAAGTCCCTTTGTTTCTTTGGGTTTCCCCCCACCAAAGAGATACAGGGTAACTAATGAGCAAACAAGGATAAGGGTGCAATGGCAAAGGGCACGTGTGTTCCTATATTATGTCATAACACCAGGAAATACTTTATATCTCCCTACCCCCCTTAAGAAAAACTCTGCATCTATTGCTGTCAGAATTATATTCGGGGAAAAGACATTGCTCTAACAATGTATAGAAAAAATAAATAAATAAAAAATAACAACCAACCAAACAAAAAGTTGCTGTAAGAATCCCATAATGTGAATCAAAAATAAACTAGTAGATTACTTTTCTAGTAGAGTCAAGATTTTTGCCATCTAAGTGGCAACTGAATAGCTGGAAAGAATCACTCCCGTGAACTTCAGAGGTTTCAGGCAATCCTTACTTAAATGTATACATATATTTTAATCACTGAATACCACAGAGATTCAGTCTGTTCTGTACAGGATAACAGTGAGCCCTGCTTTCGAAAGGCAGTGAAACAGAGTGGTATTTGAGAAGATATCTTACAGTTTCTCAAGATCTTTATCAAATAGTTAGAGATGGAAGCTGATCTGGGTAAGTGAAAAATTGGTCAAAGCCACCTGGGCAGGAGAAAACAAGGAGAAGAAGGGAAGAACTGTGAGTTGACACGTATGTGACCTATTTGACCCTAGGGGTTATTTATATTTAGATACCTAAAATTGGATTAAATGAATCTGAGCTACACACATGTGGTATTGAAAAATTAGATGAACTTTTTGCTACATGGTCCCTTACACTTGGGTCTAGATTGCATCATACCTACCTTTTAGGGTAATCTTCAGTGACTTAATTGCATAGCATTTTATTTATTTACTTAGTCATTTTACTATGAACTTATTTCCTCCAGTGCAATGGCACTGGGAAATGAAGTAGGATCATCCAGCAAACAAGTTTGTTGCAAATCGGCTTCCTGTTTTATTAGATAAAGAAGCTCAAAGTTGTGTAGTATATGTAACAAGAGAAGTGTCAAAAGAGAATGGATGGTTTAATCATTAAGATAGCTGAATGCTGAGGGAATTCAGGTCTCTGTTGGCATCAATGGCATTCCTTCTGGAGACAAGAAATTCATTTAAACCTTTTTTTCTTTTTTTTCCACTGGTGGCCACTTGTATGCCTTAATCATGCATTATTTAATTTTTGATTGCCCAAACTGGGTCACGCAGGGCCAGGTTTTCCAAAACTCTGAGCACTCACAACTGCAAATGAAGTCAGTTGTATTTGAAAAGTGCTCTAAAAAGTGTCATTCCCAAGCATGTGTGTTTCAAGAAGTGGATCTAAAATAAGTGTATAAAGTTGACAACATCGATGTTTATCTGTGCTTCAGCTCTCTATTCTTAATACATGAATAATAGTCACATCAAACTCTCTGGAGTAGTGTGAAGTGAAAATCACCTTTTGTGTAAAGTATATCAACTCCTCTCAAAAAAAAGACCACAAAAATAGCTATAATTACCTTATATTTCCTTCAGAGTTTAGCAAGTATGTTCTAAATAAGATCTAGAGACACAATTCAATCAAAGAATACAAATAAATATTAAATAAAATTAATTCACTTTGTTAGGCTTAGACAAAGAAAAATGATTTAATTTGAGTCTAGTATTGACACACACAGACAGGCCAGACTAAGATTACATTGACAACATCCCTTCTGAGGTGTTTAAAACTGTAATATACTTTTTATTTTCTTTCATCATTAATATTTGTTTTGTGTTGCTGGTGTATGTATTCTTTGTAGGAGTTTAGGAGGCAGGGAGCTGGGTGTTTTGTTTGTTGTTCTTTTTTTGACCTGGAATATCCAATAAGTTAAGGACAGTGGTCATAAAGTCTGGATAACTGAGATTCCAAATCTCTTCTTACCATTTAGATCAATGGAAAGATTTCCAAAACACTGAAGAGATTTCACCTTCTCTACCACATGACATTAGTCAGTGATATCTAAGCAAATGAGATAATTCTGGAACTGGAAATGCAACAGTCATGTCAGTACCCAGGCCAGGTTTCCTACTACCCCTGGGAAAGATGAAGTCATTCTTGTGCTCTGCTCACATGGGGAAGGCCCCAGCTGGAAACTGAGAGCTGCTTTGGGTGTGCTCTTTCAGGTGAGGTGTAACCCAGTGGAAACAAGCCAGAACAGAACTGTGATGTGAAGAAAACATAACTGTGGAGAAGAACTACTGGGAAGAACTGGGATTGTATAGTCAAAATGAGGGAAGGTAAAGAAAAAGTAAAAAAATTATTCCCAGTGTCCAAGGCAGAAATAGTAATAAATTCATGAAACTGCATTTCAACAAGACCTCTTTCCAGATATCAGGGATAACTTTTAATGTAAGCAAAGCACTAACAGTGATTCACTTAACTCAAAGTATCCATAGCACTTTTGTAACTCCTGTTACTGTAAGTTCTTAAGAAACAGTTGAACATAGATGGATGAGGTGAGCTATCTGCATCCTGCAAATTTAATCGTTCTCTACTCCCGTGTTTCATATATAAATCTACTCAGTAATGAAAATTAGCTTATGCTAAGAGCTGGACTGTCATGATTATAATGCTTCAAGAATTCCAGGTATTTTCTCTGTAATGGAACTGAAGAGTTGTGGACTATTCTGTTGTGTAGTTACCTCCAGTCTTTTAGGAACTATCCATATAAAATAAAATATTTGCTGGTTAGTCCAAGAAATGCTCCTGAAAATATTCCTGCCCAGTTGCTGTCAATACAAAGGCAAAATCTGTTACTAATACATAGTTCAGAAGAAGCACAAAATATATTTTTACATGTACATATTTATATGTGTATGTTTATATGCGTATTTATGTAAACAGAATAGATCACAGAATCACAGAATCACAGAATTTTCCAGGTTGGAAGAGACCTCAAGGTCATCGAGTCCAACCTCTGACCTAACGCTAACAGTCCCCACTAAACCATTTCCCTAAGCTCTACAAGCTCTACAGATCCTTTTGGTAGAAATCAGGTACTGAGTGCTAGTATGATGTTTGTTTATACTGTTGCAGTCAAACAATTTAAAATCAATAAAATAATTAGTGAGGAAAAAA
Source organism: Aythya fuligula (assembly GCF_009819795.1). Lineage (NCBI taxonomy): Eukaryota > Metazoa > Chordata > Aves > Anseriformes > Anatidae > Aythya > Aythya fuligula. The sequence continues at coordinate 13,369,678 of NC_045560.1, read as the reverse complement.
AATCTGCAGAAAGTAATTTTGTACTGCAGTGTCTGCATGATGTTATATACCAAAAATCCCGCAACATAAGCAATATCCATTCAGTTTAGATTTAATAACTATATAAAAAAAAAAATTAGAAAAATATTATGCTATTAGTTCTTTAAAAGTAGTGTAGCATGTGTTAAGTAAGTCCTGTCTTCAAGTTCCTGCTTGAGTGAAAAACATTTATTGAGTTCAGGCTTTAGTTTAACCATTTTAGATACTCTCCTGAAATCAGTAGCACTTATTTGATTGTACACATGAGCAATGTTCAAGTATATTAGAGTTAGAAAGAAGAATGTTGGAGGGGAATAAACTACACAATAAACTAAAGGAAAAATCTTTCATAAACATAAAGTTGAGATTCCAAAATAAATTTTATTATTTGAATACTGTCTTCAATCAATGTTTACCTTTAGATTCTTAAAGAAATTTTTCAAGCCCCTCAGAAAGGCTTTTATAATGTGAAAGATGCATTTTAGTCACCTATAAATACTTCTGGGGAGTTTCTAGTGTTCAGTTTGGGGTTTTGAGGAAATCTCATTTAAGTTGAATTTAAACTGTTGTTTATTAAGTTGTCCATTTTAGATTTTTCAGCCTTTCCCAGGTCAACACCTCTAAATGGGCCAGATCAATTAGGCCCCATCCTTTCAAGTGAGATTTCCACAGTGAACACCAGACAACCTGACTTACCCATTCTTTGCTTAGCTTTTAGCTCAAAATTAAATCTGGAACATTTAGTAATCATGTATGTTCTATAAAATAACACTTAAAGCTATGTACCATTCTTTTGGGAACACTTCAAATTTCCTACACCTTTCACTCTATCATCATCATTTAATTGAGCCAGGACTGAAAACCATTTTTTCCCTATATTTCTGTCACTTCCCATTTTATTTATTAAGTACATCTACCTAATTAATTGAAACTAAGATAATCCAAAACATAACACTACCATATTCTGTGTTACATAAGCTCTTCATAAGCAATTGTAGTGGACAGACATTTGAATGGGTAAACAATTCCCCTGTCAGCAAGTGAATGAAAACATCTACTACTTGTCCTTGTTGAACTGGTTCTGAAAACATGAAAGGTAAAGCTTTAATATGAGTTTGGAATTAAAAAACTCCAAAGTTAATGTTTGAATCAATTGACGGATTCCCTATAAAATGAGATGCCAGTACATCTTTTCTGGATAAATAATATAGTAATAAGTAAAGGCAAATCTAATATATATTTTAAAATTTATTTCTATTAACAATATCTGTCAGCAGAAGACAGTGAAAAAAAAAAAATCTGAAAAAATGTGCAAATAATTACTTAAATTAAGATAATGCAAGATTGCAGATGACACCAAGTTAGGTGCATGTGTCGATCTGCTCGAGGGTAGGAAGTCTCTGCAGGAGGACCTGGATAGGCTGCACCAATGGGCTGAGGTCAACTGCATGAAGTTTAACAAGGCCAAGTGCCGGGTCCTGCACCTGGGGTGCAATAACCCCAAGCAGAGCTACAGGCTGGGAGATGAGTGGTTGGAGAGCTGCCAGGCAGAGAAGGACCTGGGAGTGATGGTTGATAGTTGGCTGAATATGAGCCAGCAGTGTGCTCAGGTGGCCAAGAAGGCCAACAGCATCTTAACTTGTATCAGAAACAGTGTGGCCAGCAGGGCTAGGGAGGTGATCGTCCCCCTGTACTCGGCTCTGGTGAGGCCGCACCTTGAGTAGTCTGTTCAGTTTTGGGCCCCTCGCTACAAGAAGGACATTGAGGTGCTTGAGCGAGTCCAGAGAAGGGCAACGGAGCTGGTGAGGGGCCTGGAGAACAAGTCCTATGAGGAGTGGCTGAGGGAGCTGGGCTTGTTCAGCCTGGAGAAGAGGAGGCTCAGGGGCGACCTTATCGCTCTCTATAGGTACCTCAAGGGAGGCTGTAGTGAGGTGGGGGTTGGTCTATTCTCCCACGTGCCTGGTGACAGGATGAGGGGAAATGGGCTTAAGTTGCGCCATGGGAGTTTTAGGTTGGATGTTAGGAAGAACTTCTTTACCGAAAGGGTTTTTAGACGTTGGGGCTACCCAGGCAACGGGCTGCCCAGGGAAGTGGTGGAGTCACCATCCCCGGAAGTCTTTAAAAGACATTTAGATGTAGAGTTTAGTGATATGGTTTAGTGGGGACTGTTAATGTTAGGTCAGAGGTTGGACTCGATGATCGTGAGGTCTCTTCCAACCTAGAAATTCTGTGATTCTGTGAAAAAAATATGGAATTTAACTTCAATCTCACCCCACAAATTATTATTTTTTTTAGCCAGCTGTAAACTCATGAGGGATGTTCTGAGACACTGAAGGCCATTATGAAATTTATTATTACACAAAGTTCACCTATAAAGTGAACACATCTTGGCTGCTGGTAGGCAATTCTGAATGACAACACTGAAGCTAAAGTCACTTCTCTAAAAACCTAACTTTATAGCTGAAACTATTAGGGTCAGGAGAGAACACAGAGATGAATAACAAGGGAGAGATTTATTTGCCCTGGTGCCAGCATCTGAACTTCCTTTTTATCTTCACTGCAGGGTTCATGCCTCATCTTGCGTGGAAAAATGGGCTTGGATGTGGATGACTGTGAGTGCCTGGCTGGGGATGGTGACTGTGCCACTTATCCCAACTAATTGCTGGAAAACAGCCTGTATGCCTGGGAAGGTCTGGGGTATTGCTTACATTTACTTTTTTTTTTTTTTTTTTTTTTTAATTATGTTTGTCACACAGCAAATAATTAGAGTTTCCCAGTGTTTCTAAAATGATAAGAAAGTTGAAAGATGTTAGTGTCAATCTGAAGAAAATACAATTAGCTCTGTGCTTTCTTTCAGCCATTTCTTTTTGAAGTTCTTTTCAGAAAACTCTCAGGGATTTGCTTTCCTTATTAACATCAATAACCTGACTTGGAGGAGGACTTTGTTTAAATAGTTTTCTGTTGTCTTCAAACAAATAAAAGGAAAATAAAATTAATTAACCAATCAAAAGTATGGCTGGGAAAAAATGGGGGATTACTTAGTGTTGGCTCTGAAGTGATGATTGCATTTAGATACTTGACCAAGGCTAAGTTCCCTAACCCAGAAAGCTAACACAGTTAGGTTCTCTAACCCAGAAAGCTGGCACCGTGACTTACTGCCATGGCCACTAGTTACATGGGCAAACCTCAGGCCAAGCCTGAATGACACAGCAGGCCCAAAATAAACTGCAACCTTCTCCCATGCAGCACATTCAGTTTGGGTTACGTGAAAAGCAGTGCTTGCGAGCTCTCTTCAGCTTTTCCTGTAAAGCATGAGGTGTGGAGGAGGACGATCAAATCTCACCCTTTCTAAAATTTAAGCCTGTGACTCAAACTCCAGGTTATCTGGATCTGGCTAGATTGGCACTTCTTGGGAAGTATGGAAATAACACTGACTGCCAAAATAGCTTAATTAAACAAAGTGGTCTTTCCAGTCCTTCCTGAGAAGGAGAAGGGGTTTTATAAAACATTTTATTTTTCTTTGCATAAGCAGATCACAAGCATTTTGTCTCATCTTATAGAGCTAAAATAAATTATATACACGCTGCATTATTATAATTATTATTATTTACCATACTGTATACAATAGTGCATTAGAAGTGATAAGTTGAGGATGAAAGTCTATATGTTCACACTGCCCAGATAGCAGGATGTTTGGATGCTTCTTTTTTTTGCAAAGAAATGGAAAATCACCTGGAGATAAAATAAAATAAATAAAATAAAATAAAATAAAATAAAATAAAATAAAATAAAATAAAATAAAATAAAATAAAATAAAATAAAATAAAATAAAATAAAATAAAATAGATGAAACAGCTTCAAAAAACTTTGAACATTATGCCATACCTGTAGGCTGACATTCTACAAAGATGATAAAGTTTTCCTTCCCATAATACCGATGATGCTTGTGAACTGCACTGTAAGAAGATATCCTATTAAAGTATAACCACATCCTTGTTTGTTGGTTAAACAAACAAACAAAAAGTAGACACAATCTGTTTTTATAATCTGACATGTTTGGGTTGTTTGTTGGAATAGTTAGTAATGAATGCAGTACTCAAGTTGTAATAAAACCATGGTAACATGATAATAAGGAATGGTTTGATTTTGAAGGAAAGACTTCTGAGGCATGTTAGGATGTTATTCTAATGTATTAAACTATGTATTTAATAAATACTTAGTCAATAATTACATAAGTAAGCAAAAGTAAATTTTGTATCTTTTGCTAAAGTGATGTTTCTGGATATGGTGCTGCGTGCGTTTGTTAGGCCAAAGTAAAAAACATCTTTGATTTCAGCAGAAAAAAATGTTAACTGCTTCTTAATTTCTATTTAAGCAAGTCTGTGACTTTTTGTGATATTAGTGCAACTAATCGGGAAGGAACTTAGAATGGATAACAAGTGTTAACTAGACCTTCTGTAAACATAATTTGGTCTGTCAGTACAGGAATGCAGGATTTATCTGAACAGAACTTCAAGTTTATTCATTCATTTATCCCCTTCCCTTCCCTTCCCTTCCCTTCCCTTCCCTTCCCTTCCCTTCCCTTCCCTTCCCTTCCCTTCCCTTCCCTTCCCTTCCCTTCCCTTCCCTTCCCTTCCCTTCCCTTCCCTTCCCTTCCCTTCCCTTCCCTTCCCTTCCCTTCCCTTCCCTTCCCTTCCCTTCCCTTCCCTTCCCTTCCCTTCCCTTCCCTTCCCTTCCCTTCCCTTCCCTTCCCTTCCCTTCCCTTCCCTCTGCTTTCCTTGTTTTTACTGATCCATATATATCTGGGAAATGAACAATCGTGTCTTTAAACACTAAGGGTTGTATGATCCTTACCCACTGATGGTAAGCAAAGAAATTTACCCCAGGTGCAGCTTCAGACATCTGTTCTGCCAATGCCTCTACACTGGTACAGTGCTTTATTGTATACCAAGTGTAAAACAGGCAGTGTGCAGCTGTTCTGCAAGAGATCAACACGATGGGTGTGGGTTGAGTGGCAAAACCAAATTACAACCTTGGCACAAAATGAAACTGGGAACAGAAAGTCTGCAGAAAAGCATGTGTGCTGTCTTGGCTCTCTTTTCACTATATACAGACTGGCAAAACTCCTTAGCAGAGTTAACTTAGCTGGAAAAATGCCTTAACAGAAAAAAAAAATAAAAAAAAATAAAAAATTGTATTTTTCATTGAAAGGATTGATTTATAACTGCTGGTTGAAGGGGCATCTGCCAGTTGTTATCTCTATAATCTCTGTTCATGTTTGCAACGTAACGTGACTGATTCTGGAGAAAGGAAAACTTGTGTATCCACTGAATCAGACATAAACCAGACCAACACAACTGTCTCTTAGTCCCAGATATTGGCCTGATTTATGACATTAAGCTTGGTTTAAGACTGGGAATCTCTCAAGATTAAGTTTGTAAAGTTTGCATGTATAAGTTTCTTTGTAGTAAATTTTGTGATTCCAAATTTCAGACAATTGTAATTGGGATGAGGGCAGGGAGCTGGAGGTTGTTCAGGATTCTTTTTCACATCAACTGAAAATAATCTAAGTTTCAGCATGACCATTAAACTTTTCTGAAATCTCAAATTAGATAAAGAAAATGTAACATTAATAACATGTTCAGAATCTCACAAAGCTTTCAGATTTTGAAATCCTGTTAAAAAAAAAAAATAAAGTATAGATATGGATGCCATATTATATTCACCCTACATAAAAAGGACAGGAATGATTTAGTTGTTTCAAATACTGAAGCTTTGACATAGCTTCACCAAGTGATCTTAAGATCACTACTACAAGAATATTATCCCATGCTTTTGGAAAGATGTGTTCAGAAAGTATGATTAAAATTAAACACAAAATAATGCCACCCTCATCACTACATGCTTTAAGCATGTAGTCAAGACTGACTCATGAGAAAATCTACCTAGTGAATCATCAGACTTGTTTCCTGCACTGCTTAGGCAGGCCGTGCTGGCTTTTTTTTTTTTTTTTTTTTTTTTACAAAATAATTATTCTTTGTATGAGACAGGCTGGGATAATAACTCAATGTCAGTATTTGTTTTATTAAATCTGAGCTGTTCACCATGGATTTCTTCCATAGCCAAAAAAGATCTAGGAAATATAGTCAATAAGAATTAAGGCTAAATCAATCTTACTGTAAGGTAGAGAGCTACACTAGGTATGATGAATTGCTCCTGAAAAGAGAAATGCATATTCCCCTCTATTGATTATATAGATCACCAGAGGAGAAGCTGAACTGTAGATATCTGCATCTGATACCTCCAAACTTATCTGCAGTGAATACTGTTCATAACATCAGAAACGTAGCATATCCGTATGCTACAAAAATGTTTTAAACGTTTCCACTTTCTCTCTATTTCTAGGAACATTCTGTTAGAATTGAATATTTCTGAAATCAAAAGTTGTGTCTGAAATTTGACGTTCAGGGTTTGGACACTTTTGTAGTATTCCTCCAGGGGTGAATTTTCTTTATTCAAATATTTCTGCAAAATCACTTATTTTCTTCCATGAGTTATTAAATTTTGCAAAATCTCTCAGAAAGATTCTATGCAAGTCAAATTTGCAAATTTTTATTTATTCTTCTTTGCATAATCTCCAGATCATAAAATACCTGTATACCATTTTCTGGTTATACTACATTTTCCTGTTTTTATTTAGGTATATATGTTCAACATTTATATGCATATACATGTATAACTATACACAGATAAACAGAAATAGTTTTATATGTGTATATATAGCTATACAAATATTATTTGTTCAGTTATTTAAATAAACAGACAAACAAAAAACACCACCACCACAAACAACAATGCCACAGGATACAAGGCTGGTAGTTGTACTGGGTAGGGAGAGAGAGAAACACAAAATTTTAGGTGAGTCTATTGAAAAGGGTTACTAAAAATAAAAGAAGGTAAACTTTGGCGTTACAGTCTCTTCATCATACTATGGGAAAGCAGAACAAAGGGATCAGAAAATGTATAGTTAAAGGATGATGATTCAGAGCTCATAAGGGAATATGTTATTGTAGTATGAGTAAAAGGTCTATGGGAAATATTTTCCTTGGGAGACCAGGAAATGCCTGAAAAAACCTAACCGCAGGGTGCATTAAAAGAAATATTTCCCTGGGACACCACTCCTTTTACAGAAGAAGAGGAATCTATTAAGTTAGGAATGGACAGAAAGATCAAGGGAAATTAATGAGCTGGAAGAGTCTTTTAGGGATATATTAATGCTCAGATCTGTGGGCTGCCCTGAAATAGGATTCTGTTTTCCTGAAAACCAGTGATAACTTCATGCAGCTGCTCATTAGATAGTGCAGATACCAAAGGAGAAATTGGAACTCTGGATGTGTAAGATTAGCATTTTTCCTCTATTTCCTCCATTTATTTTCCAGATGGCATACTGTTTCTCTATTATGTTTTATTTATACAAGGCTAAGCCCATTGCCCTTCCAACTTCATTAACCTCAGAGGGACACCAGAGATGACTATGGCCCATTGACTACAGAATCTTATTTGATATTGATGGTTTTCTTTAGGATGATTTGATTGACACAATTTATTGCAGCAGATGTGTATTGTAATTTGTAAAGGAACATTTTATCCATTTGAATCCAGATAGCCTTTCTTCTACAGTCTCCAATTGTAATGACATTTATTGGGATGTTTGAATCTTTATTGTATCAAATAGCAGGTATTTGTAGGAGCAGCCAAGAGCTGAAGAGGATTAATGCTCAATCCTTTCACACTTAAATATCTCGGTGTTTTCATCTTGTCCTAGGTCACTAGTGGGAATGAATTTGGTCACCTTATCCTGGTACATATTTACAAAAAACACAAAAGTGCCATGAAATTTGATGCAGTTATCAATCTCCCTTCAAAGAAGGACCAGAATTGAAATGATAGAAATCTTGTGGACCAGTATGGAGGTGCTTTTCAGGGTTATGTCAGATGCTTAAGAGTGAGTTGCACTACATTTATTTTTCCTTTTTTTTTTTTTTTTTTTTTTTTTTTTTCCCTCAAGTTTTGAATTTCTTCACCATAAATATTAAGTACATATTAGAAGTGAAGATAACTTGTCAGGATTTTGCAAATAGTACCTGTACTTCAAAGGGGCCTACAGGAAAGATGGGGTGGTATTCTTTGTCAGGGAGTAGATTATATATTAAAAATAAATTCTTTGATATGAGTGTGATGAGGCACTGGAACAGGTTCCCCAGAGAAGCTGTGGATGGTCCATCCCTGGAGGTGTTCAAGGCCAGGCTTTGAGCAACATGGTCTAGTAGAAGGTGTACCTGCCCAAGGCAGGTGGTGGAATTAGATATCTTTAAGGTCCCTTCCAACCCAAAGCATTCTATGATTCTATGAAATAGAATCTACATATAGACTCTACATATAGAGTCATAGAAACATAAAATATAAATCTTTGATGGGACTCGCAGCACTAATCATTGTTTTAAATTGTTACAAAACTGTAATAACTTTACTTGAAAAACAAGAAAATAGCTACTTCCCGGTTTGATGTTTTATGAAATTGAGGATGAGGGCTTCTTGTCAGGTGCTGTTCTGGGGCAATATGTGTATTTACACCCTCATCAAGTCAGAGTACTAAGACCAGAAACCAGACTGTTTAAGGAAGGTATTTCTTTGAATATGTTTACCCTTAGCTTGTCTACATAGCCAGTTAAGCAGTATTTCAGGAGTAGATAGCAACATCCAAGCTGAATGCAGACAGATGTCAGGAGAGAGAGTCGGTACAGAAAGGCAGCTGCTTTACCCTTCTCTGAGCTCCTGTTGAGAGGTGCTGGTGGGCTGGGGGTATGACAAACCTTTATCCTCAGCTGAGAAATACAAGAAGTCTGGAAAAACACCAGCTGCTCAAGATCAACTCATTATCTTATATCTAATGTTTCATCAATGTTCCTGTCCCTCTACTACTCTTGTGATGGAGACCATCCCTGTGTGCTGCTGCTCAGGGGCCACTAGGACAAATCCTGGATCCCTCTGTGTTACAGAGGTGTGGAATAATCACTGTGCATTGTAAGTGATGAACGGTTTTTGACAGAAGGCCAAGGTGTATGTGCTGGGTCTGGCTGGGATGGAGCTAACTTTCCCTGCGGCAGCCCATACAGTGCTGTGCTCTGCACTTGTAGCTAGAACAGCATTGGTATCACACCAGTGTTGTGTCTACTGCTGAGAAATATGGGCACAGCAGCAGGACTCCCTCTGAACCCCCCAGAGCCAGCAGGCTGGGGGTGGGCAAGAGGGGCGGAAGGAAATCAACAGGGCATCTGACCTAAACCAACCAAAGAGCTATTCCGTACCAAATGATGTCACACTCAGAAATAAAAGGTGGAAAAAGAAAGAAGAGAGGAGGGGTAGGCTCTCATCTGTCCTCTTGAACAATGGCTACACGCATTGAGGATCTACTTCAAGGACATGGTCAAGCATTGCTCGCTTGTTGAAATTAGAGAGTAATTTCTTTCATCTGCACTTCCATGTGGCTTTTTTTTTTTTTTTCCCTTTAGTATTATTTAACTAATAATAATTTACTTTTCTTCTTCTGAGGAGGGGGAGTGAGAGAGCAGTTGTGGTGAAGTTCAGCTGCCTAGTAAGGTAAAACCACCACAGTGGAATTCAGAACAAAATGTTGTTTTGGCTTGGTCCAAATGATAACAGCTTAATTCTTCTGACTCTTCTCCCACCAAGACATGAAAAACTTAACAGGGAAAAACAAAAACAAACCAAACCTTGAATTGATTTTTCTTTCATTAAAACCTAAATAAACTTGTTTTTATTGATGTTATTTATTTTTGTTCTAATCCCCCCTTTTCTTTTTTTCTTTTTAATTAATTTTAGCTAAACTTTCTTTTAAAGCATATAAGCATCCTTTATTTATTTATTTTTAATTTGGTTCAGTCTGCTAATGAAACTAAAATTAGTTTAAAATCACAGACACTTTTTATTACACAAAAGCTGCAGTTTGAGTGGGCCAGCAGCATGAAACATTATATTATATTCTGCATTGGATAATCAAATATATCTCTCCCCTAGCAACCCCTAGCATACTTGAAATACATGCCTTTTTTACAAGGATAATGCCTATAATACCTTTTGATAGCATTGATCGGATATCACTAGTCTTTTTTCCTTTCCCATAACACTTAACAGCCTTGGAGGACACATAAATATGCATTAAGAAATTTATGACTACTTCACAATATATTAAGGCAGCTATTGCCTTTTTACTAAAAATAAAATAAAATAAAATAAAATAAAATAAAATAAAATAAAATAAAATAAAATAAAATAAAATAAAATAAAATAAAAATCTTATACAAAGATTCCAGCAGTTTTCACACTTAAGCCTTCTGTGTGGGATTTAAGTGATTGAGGTTCTATGCTAGTCCATTACCTGGAAGTTTTTCAGCTGTACATAATCAGTGTTATATTGCACAGCACACTTGCAGTATACATAGATATAGGAAATGTTAATATCATTAACAGCTGTATTTGGCTTTACATGTATATTGTAGATATTACCAAACAGGAGGAAAAAGAAAAGAAAAAAAAAAAAAAAAAAAAAGGAAAAAAATGAAAGAGCAATACATCACTCATGAAGTAATTAAGAAGAAAGGGTTTCTTGGATCTGAGACACCTCATACATGCAAGGCTGAGTACCTTAATGTAGTGTCTTAATGTAACAAATAGGTGATGTTGGGTGATAGGGAAGTCTGGCTCTGGAAGGCAAAAGAGCAACTTTTTTTCCAGATATCGTCATTAAAGTAGCCTGGAAGTTTGAGATGAATAAGGTATTCATACCCATGTAAACCTCGGACAAAACACTATTCTAAGTTGTTTTTGATGTGTCCATTTTCCTCTTAAGAAAGCAACAACAACAATAAGTACAAATATGAATTAATGCTACAACTCTGGGTCATACAATTTTAAAGTTGTTCTCTCTTATCTTCTTGTGGTATGAATTTTCATGGGGTTGTGTCAAGTTTCAGAAGCTGGAAAATGAAGTTAACAGAAAAATAAATAAAAATGGAATTATATAACGTTTTCATAGTGATGGAAAATTTGGTGAACTTGGAGTTATTCCAAGGAGGAGTGATATATTCCACCACATTCTGTGTTTACAGAACTATCACCAGTCTTTCTAAAACAAAGATGAGAGTATCAGAGAATCATAAAATACCCCAAATTGGTAGGGGTCCACAAAAATAATTGAGTCCAACTCCTGGCTCCACACAGGACCACACAAAAATCAGACCCTATGTCTGAGATCATTTTCCAAATGCTTCCTGAACTCTGGCAGGCTCAGTGACACTGCCCTGGGGAGCCTGTCCCAGTGCCTGACCACTTCTGAGTGCAGAACCTTTTCCTAGCATCCAGCCTGAACCACCCCTGTCAGAGCTCCATGCTGTTCTATTGGGTCCTGTCCCTGTCACTAGAGAGAATAAGATATTAGATAGTGGGAGAGCATGACCATAGCAGACACAGAGAGTGAAAAGGGGCCTTTGCTTAGGTGCTTTCCTGTTGCTCTGTCTTCACCCCTGGTACCTCTGCCCTCTCACAGGCTCTAACTGCCTGGAGTGATGGGAGCATTCCCAAGGGAAACACTGCTGTCAGTACTATATAAATAGCATATTCACCTTACAAGTAAAGTGATTATAAGGTCATATTCACCATGAAATTCTATGAATCCAATGTGAATACAGCTGTGAGAAAATTGTTCCTTGGGAGAAAACTTGAACACATCAGCTTGCTTCCCTCATTCCTGCAGGGCAGGGGCAGAACTTTCCTTCCTTGCTGTCCTTCACAGGATTTGAAGCTTTTGTTCAGGGTAGAAAGCTGAAGCTGAAACCCTGGGTTAATCCTGTTATCTGCAACCCAACCTGATGCCTGTTTTGTAGAATTCACCTACGTGCTTTCCTCAAACAGGAACAATTTCTAAGGTTTTAAATTGAAAGGATAATATCAACTCTTGTATCCCTCCTCCTCTTCTTCCAAATTGCACTTGCTTTTAAAGTCACCTATTTGTGGTGGGAAACAAGTTTGACTATCTAAACTCTGTTAAAATAAATTTTTCAAATATGATACATAGGTATGAATTCAGACTACCACAGTAGAAGATAAGAAAAAAAAAAATCAATTTGCACCAATTGTATCCTTAAGTAGTTTTGCACCAGTGTTCCAATAAAAATTCCAAACCAGAATTGGCATTTCACCTGTTTATAATGGTACTTTTTGTGTGAGCCAGAATTCATGTTTCTTTTGCTACCCCACTGAAGTGTGTGTCAAATAAAACATGAGGGTGGAGCAGCAGTGCAGTAACAGAAGGGTTGACTAGCCAGAGTGTCTGCTAGAGCTGTGTTATTACTGGAAGGAAGTCAATTGTATACTTTGGTGGAGAGTACATATCTAATTATTTTTAAGCATCCAAGTGTCACAAATAGTAACCTAAGTCCTTTGTATAGTCCATGGAGAAATACAAATTCTTAAATTAGATATTCTGGCTTAAATCTGAAGGACCTCACCTCTCAAGAGTCAGACAATAATAATATTTCTCTGGTCCCTTTCTTTTCATGGGGAAATATATAAGCTTTAATTGAATTGAATACAAATAGAGTAGCCTCTATGACCACTGAAAATATGTGCAAGAGCAAAATCCGCTTTTTTTCTTCAAACTGAGTGGTACATCACTGACCAGTATGATTAACCTAGAGTTATTCCCCGTAAAAGATACAAAATTATCCTCACTATTTCTCTCCCAGAATAAAGTGGACAAGTAATCATAATTGCAAAATGTCTAGATTCTTAGAGAACAGAGTAAACCATGAAGACATACAAAGCTAAAATAAATTTCTTGCCATTGTGCCTTCCACTAAAGTAACTAAACATCTAACTGAGCACTGCTATGCAAAACCAGACAAAGCAGCATGGTGGAGGACAGCTGAAAGCAGAAATTACAATACATAATAGCAATGGACAGGTGTATGAGAGATTTCTGAACTGGGGAACATGTCCCTGAAACTTGGCACCTGCTGCTGTTTGCTCCTGGGCTGGCATCCAGCAGAGTGAGAGGAAGCAAAACTGCTGCCATTAGTTACACAGTGTGCATGCTCTCAGATTCACAGGAAACCCAAGTACATTAGTGAAACATTTATAACTCACACTCATTCAGTTGCCAGACAAGATTGTGACCACATCATGTTTGGTGTAATGTAAGGGGTCTTAAAAGATAAAAGGAAAATTCAGATAGTAAAAAAAAAAAAAAAAAAAAAAAAAAAAAGGACTAAAGATCACCAAATAAAAATTATGGATTTTCTGCCTGTGACAGTCTTAATAGCAGTTAGATAATTATAGGCTTAACTATAAATTGAATTTGACATTCAGGATGGAAATTGGGCATCTATTCTGTACTAGTCACATGTCCACCTTCTTTTCAGACAGGTACCCCCAGTGTTATTCAATAAAGATGGAGCCTATATAATTGGTTCAGACAAACAAGGTTGAAAGTATATAAATAGAACCCTGAAAACTAAAAACAAACAAACAAACAAACAAATAAATAAATCTAAGAAAATAACTTATAAATGCACCACTAAGAAAAAATAAAAAAATTAAAAATTAAAAACATAATAATGTAGAAGGTCACTTTTGTGCATGTGTTCAACTTCTTAGAGACAGAGTGTCACCAGCCTGGATTACATTCTCCTTTTATTAAACAGCATTTGTTGAAATTATTAACAATTGATATACTTCGAGTCTGACTGAATACATGTATCTGACTGAATTCATGACATGTATTCAGTCAGACTCGACAATTTATACATGTATAAATTATAGGAAATAATTTATTTCATTTACTTTTAAAAATTGTCTACAGTTTGGAAGTCTACATTAGATTCAACTCATTTCAAGTTTTCTTCAAAGTCAATAGAGCCACCTCTAAGACACAGAGCATCTGATAAAAGGCAGAGGTATTTTTCACAATTAGTTTTCTTTGTGGGGTCAGCTGAATGGTATTCAAGCTATCTATCTGAAATCAGAGATTTCACTCTTAATAAGTATTTTCAAATGAATATACCTATACTAAAAAAATAGATTTTCTTAAATAATCTGAACAAAAAGTTTCCTGAGGCATTTACAAGTGAACCCAGAATAAATCCTAACCTTTCAGTAGTCATAACTGAACTCTGCCTGTACTTGCTGATCTTACAAAAGCCACATCAAATTGCACAGGGTCATTTTACTTCTGATAGCACTGTGATTTTTCTCATGAATAATATGATCCATGAAGCATTTGTTGTTGTTGTTCTAAGTTAAAAATCCTTTTAATCTCTGCACCACTGATAATTAATAATAATAATAATATACAATAAATACAAAAATAGCTTGAAGAATATATTGTTGTGTATGTTATTCCTTGGAACCTAGACAAAAATGGAGTGGCTACTTCAATTTCTCATATTCTTGTGCCTTTCTTGGTTAATCTAATAAGTTTTAGATTAGTTTTAGGTTAATTTAACAAGTTTTGGTTAATTTAAAGAGTAGTGCGGAAATGAATAAGAGTGACACCTTGGGTACCAGCAAAGGTTTGCTGCAGAATTTTGGATGTATAGAGAGCTTCAATGTTCTAATCAGGAAGATATTTAAACAAAATTTTCAATTTTCCATGTCCAAAGGAATTAGAAATGTGCCTAATGTTGAGCACATGCTTAAACACCCTTCCTGACTGTAAAGTCTCGAGCTTTTCTTCAGCTTCTTGAGCTTGAGTCAAGAAGCAAAAGAGTGTCAATAGTTAAAATTATACAAACTTTACACATAATTTCTCCTGTTCTCCTTAAAACAAATAGAGTTTCCAGGGTTCCTGACACACTTTTAGAAAAGAAACACTGGTAGGAAAGAAGTCGTCCTAAATCACAAAGTGAAAATCCATACTGATGATATAAATGTTAAAGGATCTGTCCAAATAAATCAGCAAGATGGGATCGCATAGCTCTAATCTGTATGAAGTAATCGTGTAAACCATCTTAGAGGGCAGTCAAAACAACCCAGAGAATGGAATTGTTCTGATGGGAAAAAGTAAAGTAAAATAAAATGTCCAAGATGCAGCAAGTCTGTTGTCATTACTTAACACTAGGAAAGGATCCAGCTGGCTCACTTCTGTTAATCTCTGCTTCATTCACTCTGACACTAATTATCTGCATTTGACTGGCAGTCATCTATTCCCAGCTTGGACAGTTTCACGCACACCAGGCATGTGGTCTGTACAGTAGTTTTCAGGCAAATAACGAGTATATTGGACTGGACTGAAACAGAGCACTGAACGTGTGAGTCAGCTATGTCAGGAATTTGGGGGGATGTTATGTTTAGACAGACAGTTCAATCTTTAGGAAAACAACAATAACAACAGCAACAAAACCTCATTTTATAAACATGTTTCTTCATCTCTGAGCAGTCCATTATTAAGGCATTAGCAGAAGTATTTTTTCCTATTTTGCTACCAGACCATGATGTGTCCCATGATTTATTTATTAGAGACGTGCCAGCATCATAACTGTAAAGCACAGTTGTTGATTTACAACTGCCTGTTGGCTCAAAAGTATGTGAATATACGCTCAAATATACATACCCATATGTACTCATATATAAATATAATGATTGCAATTTTCATCATTTTGCCTCCAAGAAAAAAAAAAAAAAAAAAAAAAAAAAGTAAACACAGTAATCATGGTTATAAAACTACTTGAAGGAAAGTAAAATTAAACCTTGGCATTACAACTATATTATGTTGTTCATATTTGAAAGAGGAAAAAGCAATAACGTTAGCTTTGAAATCCATTGTGAGGCCATGCACATTTGGACAGAGAGATGAAGCTTGAGGCACAAACCTGGAGCAAATCATATCGTGACAGCTGCACACAAAGGAGCAGCTTGCACATTTGAAAGCATGGAAAAGATATGTGCTGTGTCTTGAAAGGTAAGCATCTGAAAGCACAACAAACCTAGTCCTGATTCATTCTGGATAAGTTTGGAGGTAAAAGGACTAAATTGTTTCTAGAAGTTGTTTAACGTGTTTGCCTTTTGACACCCACAGGTTGACTGTAGTGTACATCTCTTTCTACACTGAAGTTCTGATGTTTCACTCATCCTAAATCCTGTATCCTCTTCTGTGTTCATTATGGTTTTGCCTTTTATGGAATAAAATAAAAATGGACGATTTTAACCTTAGTGGTAATCAATGGGCTGTTGTTTGCTCCGGAGATTATGCGAAGACCCAGCAATTGAAATGGTCTATTTTTCTCCTTAACACTGTAAGTAAGTAGACTGTAAGTAAGTACTTCTACTTTGGAAAGATATTACACCACTGTCGTGGTGAATAGGATATTAAGTATCACTCTACATGGCATTAAATCTGCACCAAATAGACCTTTCCCACTATGAATATAATCAAATGAGTTCTACAGTATCTGGTTAGAGCATATAAACTACATCAGTTGTCTAATGTAGGTAAAATGAAAAATGATGTAGACACAAGCCTGCTTCTTGCTGGTTTGATCAATTTCTTCCTGCAGTGTTTGCTCTCAGCATTTTCTGTGCTGTCCCACCCAATGCTTAAAAGAAATGTGTGCTTGGTGTCTGGAGCACATCTTGAATGGAAAGGAGAAGAAAGCTGCTTTAGCCATAATGAAAGGAGCCTATGCTTTCCGGAAACATATTACTGTTTCTGGAATGGATTTTTCTATGGTGGGGTAAATTATTTAAAGCCTAATTGTTTGGCTATAATTATAAATAAAGCTGGCAGTTTCCCTGTTTTGGGTAAGACCAGTGGCCCTCTATTCCTCTCCACTGTTTCTTGAAGGGGTGAACAGAAGACTATTTAGAAAGGTGTAAGGAGTTGAGTAATTGCTATCTAGTCCACTCACAGATAAATTACTTTCTAACATAAGTGTTTGAAGGTCAAACTAGAATAGATTATTTCAGCTAAGTGACTGGATGGTTGAATGAAAGAGTCATGGGCACTCTTAAGAAACTCAGCTTTTTATGTAGAGACCCATATATGAATCACCTGGCTGTCATAACAGATACCAAAGAGTTCATAGTCTGGAACCCACCTCTACAAACAAATAGCCAAAATCAGCTTCTTTACTGCTTCTGGATGGAGCATAGCCAAATATAAATAGAGGAAATAAATAGATAAATAGATAAATAGCTAGGAAGTACCTCAAGCCAATTTCTAAAGGTGTAAAACAGTCAGCTGCACGGTTTACATAGAATTACATATTTCATATCTGGTTGTTCTCAGCTAATACTAACTTTATTTTTCTCCACTGTGAAATAATGTGGATACAGCTGAGACATCTTCTGCTGTTAATCACTGTTAGTACTCACCTGCCAAAAAGAAGGCAGATAGATGTTTTAGCACTATAACTCCCTCAGTGTTTTTACCCACTGAGATTATCTTCAAGCTAATTTAGGAACTTTTAGAGATGATGAACATTAGTGACTGTGAGTTATGTCCACTTTTCCCATGACTCTCCCTGTCAGATTTTTCCATTATGATGTTTTGTTTATGGAACACCAGAGGAACTTCTTGCTGACATCTTCAAACTACAAGGAATAATGGATATATTTTCCAAGATTCAATGAAACTTTTTTAATGCAAAACTGATCCAAACAAATTATCATTATCTCCAAACTACATCCATATGAGTTTTCAAGGAATATGTTGTATACATCAAATGATACCTACAGTGGCATTGTTGAAAGATAAAAATACAAATTATGATCATAAAGGTCTATTGATGAGTGCTTGAAAGAAGTGCAGACATTTTCCTCTGCTATAATAATGAAATCTAATATAGTCTGCAGACATAAACTGTTTGCTCATACCTGTTTCTAAGGGTCCTTCATACAGATACAGATCTCTCATTCTCCTATCAAACATAGATAATTTCACTTCCAAGAGTTAAAGAGAATGAGATTGTCTCTAAGAACCAGATGGGAGTAAAGGCAGAGGCAACAACAAAGAGGAAAGTTGATGCTGTGTTTTACAGTTTCTTTTTTTTTTGTTGCTTGTTTTTAAGACAACATAAATGAACAATCCATGGAAAGGGACAAGATTAAAAGAGGTTCAGCAGGGCATCATGCGAGAAAACCCTGATGTTACATGGTTGCTTTGATATGCACATGCCTTTGCTTCCTCAGACAGGGGTTCACTTACCTAGTTTGTTCAACTTGTGAAATTCCATACTTGTCCTTAAGAGATTTGTTTGGAAGCTTACATTACTACTGAGTAAGTTCACAGAAATAAAAGTATCATTAACAGACTACTATACTAACTCCCATTCTAACTCTTCATACTCTTATTTTCTCCATATGGTAACCTGATATGTGCTCAGCTTTTTCTGTTCCCACTGCAAAATTTTTTTTGCCAGCATATGTTGGGCTATAAGAAGAAATTCTTCCATGCTGGACTAATAGCTCCAGAATAAAAGAGCTCAGTTAGACATTTTATATTGTTATTAAGAAGACCAATCAATTACAGACATAACACTTTGTTTGGAAATACATGTAGTTCTCCACAGAGACAGAAAATTATAAAGAGAAACAATATAAGGAGTGGAAGCTGATTTCGGAATTCCTAAACACCAATTCTTCTCATTATTTAAGTGTAATGGGTTTATGTGGTGGACAAGAGTGACCGAGAAGGAGCGGTGAAGAAGCACTATAGACTGACCATAACCTGTTCCCCTGCACCACTCAGGGGCAGGAGGTGAAAGAGGGTGGATGGGAGGGAAGATGCTTTTGGTTTCTTTCCTTTGTTTCTCACTTCTCTAGCTTGTTAGTAATAGGTAATAAATCTTACCGTCTCCCTACGCTGGCTGAGTCTGTTTTGCCCATCATGATAATTACTGTGCGATCTCCTCATCCTTATCTCAACCCTTGAGCCCTTTTCATCATATTTTCTCCCCATTCCTGTTTGAGGAGGGGAAGTGAGAGAGCGGTTGTGGTGGAACTCAGCCGCCCACCCAAGTAAAAGCACAACACTTAATAATATGACCTGATTTAAACATTGTTTCTCACTTCGTCATGTATATATATATATATTAATTACAATAATATATTTTTTTATGTTAACTATTCAGCATGTGCTTTTTACATAATCTGGCCTCTACAAACTTTATAATGAATGGAGCCATGTTCGATAATTTTCTCAGAAAATGAAACTTGATGGAATATTTTATTAGAGATTTTCTCTATAACAGATGCTTGCTGTGCTCCTGAGTGCAGCTTTTGGCACATCTAAATAATAAAGCATAAAGGGGATTACCAGCCACTAATTTTATGAAAGTCCACTGGCACTAAGCCTTGGAGCATTACCACTATCACCAAACTTCAAGGATAACAGCAGACTAAATGAAGAATTCATTCATTTTTTTAGTAGAAACAAATTTTATGATAAAGATGTCTTGTAATTTTTAAGATTAAGGAGAAATGAGGGAAAATGCTTTCATGTTTGCAGCTGAAAAGTGCTGCCTGAAAAGCAATGCATTTTAAGAAGTTTGTGTATTAACCAGGTACTAGTGCTTTGGGCAGTCGTTTACCAACAGTTTATAACGAAATAGAACTAAAATTTGTCTCAGACTGATCAACAAATTTTAGGGCTATAAAGACATTGATAAGAGAGGATACTTTCCCAGAATAATTCTGACAAAAACAAAACAACAGAAAAAGCACAGGCAACCCAAGTCCATCACCTTCCCAAAACAGACTGAAATATCTTTGACTTAACAATCTTTTTGATAAAGTTATAGCAGTTATTATTATTGTGGTTGTAGTTATTCATTGGAGAAAGATCTGAATATATGGCCCAAGACAGCTTAATTACTGGTGATTTACTTGGAGAACAGTTTTAAAATCATATTGAAAAGCAGGGAGAAAATAAATCTTAACTGCACAAGAATGTCTTAATACTTGAAAGCTAGCTGTTTTGGAGTTATACTCCTTTCTCATTTATCATTTGTTTGTTTGTTTCATGCTATAATGAAATTAAAACAAGCTCTGGCAATTCACATCATTTCTGCAAGTGGACACTAGTTTTTCCAGTTAGTGTGTATTTTCAGTTTCACTTACTGCAATGTCTGATTTTCTAGATAAGTTAAATCTGTCTATTCTGGAAGTTGTCCTAAAACTTAAAATGAGTTTTAGAATCTCTGTTGCAAATGATATAACTTGACCCCAAAACCTTTGCTGTATTGTCAAATATGAAGAGGTCTCTTTGCTTTTCCTTTTCTGTTGAGTTTATGAAATTGATGAAGACATGTAGCTCTTGAGGGACAAAATGTCCACCAGCTGTGTTATCCATGAAATGGATAATACATGGATAATCCATGAAATAAAGTCTTTTTGAACCAGGATTCCACCTTCTGTGGCTCATAAGAAGAAAATGTTCTTTTCTTTAATTCCAAACTCCAGGTGGGGAATCAATATCTAGAGACATTCCTTTATGAAAATAAAACAAAATTTAAATAGGTTTATTATGTGGTATAAAATATGATATAGAGAGTTTTTGTAGCTCAATCTAATTACTGGGATCTCAAGGTAGATCTAAAATATCAGTGTAGAAATACTGTATAGGACTTCAGCAGCTGCTAATTACAGCTTACTGTTTTGCTTTACCTCTTCCTTCTTACATACATGTATATACTATTCTGTGGCACTGAAACAGTACCTATTGAAACCATTAAAAATATACATATTGGTATCAATATCCTATTAGCAGTTCTTTTAAAATGTAATTAAGTGCATTTAGAATTAATAATAACACTCTATTAACCATTACACAAGTCTGCATTATTTCTGCAGATGAAAACATGAATCTCAAAGACCTCCAAGCATTGCATACAGAAGAACTAACCGTAATCAATAAACAGACTCTCACTCAGGATTTTCTAAATATTCCTAATTAATTCTGTTCAGAAAATACTGAAAAACAGAAAGAGAGAGAAGAAAAGGAAAGGTCATTTACACCACAGTCACAGAACCCTTCATTAGTTCTTTTTCATTGTCAACAATGTTGTTTTTAGCTATTATTGGCACTTGAGTGTTTGACTAAGTCTGGTCTGCTTTTTCTTTGTTTTGAAAAGATTAATAATGCCAAATTTCCCTTATTAAACAAATAGATAGCAATGGTGATTCATGATAGAAATGTTTAACAAGACAATTCATTTTTAAGGTATTTTAGAAGATTCTTGTTTAAGGAAATTCTTAATGTTGAACAAACATAGACAGACAAAATACATGCTACCGACCCAAAAATGTTGCACATAAATGTCCAACTTATTCAGTTCATGAGCTTCTTTTCCATCTGACTTTTTTTTTTCCTTTTTTTCTTTTTTTTTTTTTCTTTTTTTCGTTTTTTTTTTTTTTTTTTTTTTTTTTCTTTTCCCCTCAGGTTTTAAAGTAAAACTGTGAAATCTTACTGAAGCATCAATTTTACACTATTTTTGATGTTTGGAAGCAACCAAACTCTTGTGAAAGTTTCTCTTTATAAAGTTTTGTTTTTCTTTTTAGAGGAAGAAATAAAATAGGCAGCAATGTTAGATTAACATTTGAACATTTTCTCTACATGTCTGAAAAATGCCTTGGGATAACCTATTTGAAATTTTTCCTCTGGGCAACAGGAATAGGAGGAGGTCACACAAATGTTGCTTTGAAAGAGAAATGGCATAATACGCTGTATAAAATGGATCATTCATATTTTTGTCTTTTACTTCAAATTCTCAAACTTTTTATCTGCTCACATTTGAGTCTAGTATCTTGCCAGACAGCTGTCACTTCTTACAGCTACTTTCAGAAAGCTGTGTTCGTGGGGGACTGGGCACAAGCACACTGTGATTTATAGCAGGATCAGCCTGTTAGTGGAATTCATTTAAGTCATTTCACCTAACTTACACCATCTAAAAAATAGGGCCCTCTTCCAGCCTTATCCTCCAGAATCCATATTGTCTTTTGGAGAGAAACTGGAAAGTGATTTCTCTAGTGCTGAATTTGGTATGAAAAACAGGGTGGGGGTGGGGAGCAGGAGAGTTTCTCTTTTTCCTTAAGCTGTCATAAGAATACTCAAATATTCAAAAGGCTGGGACTAACTGCCCTGAGTGAGGAGAGAGTCTTTACTCAGAAGTTTTGGGTGAATACTTCAATTCAGAGCTTAATAGAATTGTGTTAAAAATAAGACCTCACATGACCATGCAGGATAGAGTAAAGTCAACTTTGACTTTAGAAAGAAGGTGACAGAAGGCTGAGAGCAGAGCAGAGCTCCTTCTCTTATGGAGGGAGGGGGAATTTTCTTTTCCACTCCATAAACTGAAGCAATAATGCATCCCATGAGGCCCTTCCATCTTCTTGATTGATGAGTTCCAAAATAAATAAATAAATAAATAAATAAAGCTTCAGAAAAAGCTTCAGGTGTATTGATCTCCTTTATCTGCCAAATGAGTATGTGGATATGTGGATCAGGGGAACATCGATATGGGAACAACAAAGAATGAGGAATAAACAGGCCCTTCTCTGTACTCTGTATACTGGTTAGCAGAGTGACAGAACCACAAGTGCTTGTATGCTTACTGTAAATTCCTTCTCATTACAAGATAGGGACCAGAAGGGTCCAAAGTTTCTTATCCACAATGCTGAGTGCCCAGCAGTTATTGACCAGGCCCCTACATTTGGTTTAAGAAGCAGGTTCAGCACAGCCTTTACAAGCAAGTGTAATGCATTTGAAAGACCTGACAGGAGTCATGGAATTGATTACATGAATGCTGATTTCAGAGGCTTTGCAGCTGTTTCTGAGCATTGAAGTTAAACCTGTATATTTCAGAAGACCAAGGAAAGAATTGTAAGTCCTGCACAAGTATACTCCTTGTGGAGAGCAGACATGTAGGTTCAAGTTAATTATTTCTGTCTCACCCTGGCACACCAAAACACCCTGTTACAAGTTCCACCTTCCATTTTGCCTGCCCTTTCAAGAAATCCACCACTGTGCCTTATTTAGAAGGCTCAAGGATGGTATTTCAGTGGTAATTACTACCCAGTGGTCATCTGTGACAGCCTGTCATCTGCTATTATTTACAATTTAAGTCCATCACCAATATCTTATGACTGTATCTGCAGTTACTGTCAGCTGAACGATATTTAATTGCTTGACACATAAGCTCTGTCTTGTCAATAGAAACACATCCTCAGGCCCCATTATGCTTCCAGTGATGTTTGCAGCTCTCTTTCTTTATTTGTTCTTCTGCTGGAAAGCAAAGTTTACTGTAATATGTCCAATGTCCATGAGCGGTAAAGTCATAAAAGAAGTCTTAAAAGGTGGTAACCAGAAGAAATTCTTGACTGGTACATTGTTTATTTAAGAGTAGGCGATGGGCTTCATTTCCCCTTAAAGAAACATCATGTTCTTTTGTATCTAAATAAATAAATAAAATCTGCTGGCCTGCGCAGGTCTTCCCCTCTTGTTTTCGAGTTCTAACGGCAGACCTAAGTTTAAAATTACATGCCATTACAACTGTCCTTGAGTATCAGTTTACAAAGTTCTAGACTATGCCAAAGTTTAAAGGCTTGTGCCTATGTTAATATTTCCAAAACTATGAGAGTACTTGTCAGTTATAGTAATTGGCTTCTTTTCAGACTTAAAACTAGAACATGTATTTTTGCAGTTGACTTTTAAGCATAATTTAAGCAGTATATGGAAAATCCAGCTTTTAAAAATTATTTACTGCAAACAAGAGGACAGAGATCTTCAAGAGGTTTTCTAGTCTACCAGAGAGCTGTGGAACCACAGGAAATAAGAAATAAGAAATGAACCGCAGGAAATAAGAAATGATCCATTAAAAAGAAAAAATAAAAATATGAAAACTCATATATTCAAGAAATCAAATAAGAAAGGAAATAAAAATAATATAAGAAGTCTCAAATTTCAACTTTTCTGTTTGTAAATGAAAGTAAATTTGGAACAAACATACAAGATGCTCTTTAGGTGCACCTTAGATTCTTTATTTTAAATATGTTGCATAGTTTTAGATTGCTTTTCAGAACATTTGTGTGATACTGAAATGAACTGAATAAAGGCATAAAAATACTGCCTCTTGCTGTTTTGTAAATACCTGTGGCATTCACAATAGACATTTGCCTAACCTATTCTTAAAAGGTCTTCAGAGAGTTCCAAGAATTCTCTGAGCATTCTGTGCCAATGATTCACTGTTTCTAAATCTAACCTAAATCTCTCACTGCAGCTTCACTCTATTATTTTTTGTTCTGTATTGCTGATACTGACAACAGGTTATTCCCTTCGTCTTTTGCAATTACTAAACTGAGCACAAGATACAAGTTATTCATGTGGCTAAAAATGTCCACTTACCAGAAAGTAATTAAAAATCCTGTTACTGCATCTCATAAGCCTAGCACTAACATTTGTCTTAGTAGAACTACAGAAGTGATAGAAGATGAAAGGCTTGAAATCTGATTAACTGGAAAACATACATTCAGAAACAGTTCAAAATTCACTGGAAAGAAGTGAATAGATCTCAAATCTACTCATTTAAAACTTAGAAACCATCCTGCTGCTTCAGGCTATATTCTTACACGTGTATATATTAATATATATTTTTATTTCAGATTGCTTCCTCCTCCCTCTAATTGTGTCCAGCAGATTTTTATGCCAGGTAATTGCATCTCTAGAATCAAAAAATTGTCATGTTTTGTCTAAAAACATGCTTAATTGTAACTTTTTAGAAACCTTGCTTGTTACTGAAAAATTAATCAGCAGAATCAAGGAACTAATTTTAATGATGATTGCTATTTTAATGGGGGAATATTTTTAACTAAATCTGAAATGCAAAAAGGCTTTATGGTTAGCTGGAGCTTTAAGTGAGTACAAAACTGCAATACATCTACCAAGCACAGATAACACATTATCTTAATTCAAATTACAAAGGTATTTATAGAACAGACCAGCAAGTGGCAGTACATGTTGTGCATAAATCATGACTGATAAGACTATAAAATCTTTAAAATGAGACAGTCAAACAAGCTTTCATGTGCAGCCTTTTTCATTTTAACTACCTTGCCAAGAATTCTAAATGCTTCAATCTACATGACCTTATTTATTTTCCTGGAAATAATAAGTATCTCTCAATTTTAGGAAAGATAGGAAACAAGTCTCCTGTAACTGGTGAGATGTATTTGTGTCTCAGTTAATCAAAATATAAGTCTTACGTTGGCTGCAAGTGGAAAATGGAATTTTCCAGAGACTGTAGTGTTATGAATTGCCATGACTCATAACATATTCCAATAAATAATCACTGTCTACTGGTAGTGTACTGTAATGGTTGCAGAATGTATACTCCAATGGTCTTTGACCCCAGTATCTGTTATGTGAGCTCCATTATATGCAGTTTATTTTCATAGTTGAAATGTTAGATGAAACCATAATATTTACTATTGTAGATTTGTTCAAAGTCAGGGTAATATATCACTAGGCAACATCTAACAGGGAAAAATAAAATAAAATAAATAAAATAAAATAAAATAAAATAAAATAAAATAAAAAATAAAATAAAATAAAATAAAATAAAATAAAATAAAATAAAATAAAATAAAATAAAATAAAATAAAATAAAACAAAACAATTAAAAAAAAATGTTGCCCTCAGTCAGTATTTTGGTTGTGAACAAATAGTAAATGTATGTATTTTAACAATACCCTCTTTAAAGTCTTAGTTGTGTTTATAAAGTGTTATTAATGGAAGTACTTCTCCAGAAATATTTAGATGAATGTAACGTGTGACTGTAATGATAGACAGCCTTTGAGGTGAAAATGATCTCCGTACCCTAAAGGCAGAGAGAGGTTGGAAGAAATAATACAGGAAACTCCTGGTATTTAGCAACACCAGATAATCTCTGACTCAGAGATGCCACAATTAAGGTTGGCACTTGTCCTGGGGTCTTTTTAACCATTTCCCTGATAGTTTGGGATAGTAGCCAGTTCTAAACACTGATGCCTGTGAACGTGAGTGGTGGCAAATGGCTACAGTATATGTTGAAAGCAACTGGTAGTCTTCACTATATAGCTTTCACAGAGAGAACAGCATAGAATTTACCCTTCTTTTGTATTCCTCTTTGTGGAATTGCAGATTATGATGGTTCAACTTGATTCCTGTGTAAAATAAAGTAATCCAAGTACTAGGCTTGGGCATATGTTAGTGAAAAACAGAGTTGACTGAGAAAATGTGAAATACATTGTTTAAATTTCAGAAGTTTCTACATTTAGGCAGTCCTAAGGGGGTCCTACTTTTCTTGGAATGACTTTTCAAACAGCAGAAAGAAGGACTACAGGTTTTCATCTCATACATGGAAATCATCAGGCTGAAAGTGTTATTTGACTCTCTGAATAAATATGTATCCCATGCAAAGTGAAATATACTCAGATAAGAACAAGAAGACACTCACCTATGTATGCATAAATCTACTGAGTATATACACATTTTCTCAGTGTACTTAGAGAAGAGATTAAATTTCTGTCTCACAAACTCTTAGTAGAAGATTCCAAGAGCTAGATGATGGGAATGGGATTTGGGAGAAATTTTGCTTGCCAACTTCTAATGGAGATATACCGCTTAGTGGCAAAAAGGTACTTAAATGGTAGCTGAAGACATTCCTATGGAGTACAAAACAGAAAACGCAAGCAACGTGACATTGTTTTTCTGTCCTGTGTCTTGCACAGCCTGTCTGAGAAGCTAAACACATATTGTATATGTTTAAAGCCCCATTGCATGCACACTCTGGAGCTACCTAGCTGTAAGGGGAAAGGCTTCCTTTCTTGTCTGGTGCTTAGGAGATTCTTTTCCATAATGACCATGATGAAAACCTTTTCCACCAGGTTGTTATTTAGCCAGTCTCTTCCTTGCTTCCACAATACTATGGGATTCTTTTGCTTTAGGTGCAGAGCTTTGGATTTTTTCTTGCTGAATCTGTGTCAGTTTCTGTTGGCCCAGTTCCCAAGCTTATCAAGGTCCTAAGGACTGAGTTTTTATCATGATTTGATGAGATTTATTGGTCCCAGAGCTGTGTGTGACCAACACCAGAAACTGTTTCTGAGTTCAAGGATCATGGGCTTGCACTAAAAGTTACTGAGGCATTGGTATCTTTGTATTCTCAACATTGCTTTGAATGTTGAATTTATGCAGCCTGAAAGAAAAATGGGAGAAGGTTTTCTTGAAATAAATTTACAGTATCTCCCTCAGAAGAAAGAGATTCAATTTCTGTCCTTCCTAACCTAAGAAAAATAGTTCAGGATTCCCATTTGACTCAAAATTTCAATTTGTTATATCAGCTCCCTATTCAATGGGCTGTTGTACAAAAGGTTGCCAGCATCATCAAGTTAGGTACATTCAGAGTATTACTAGCAACACAGGTCTGTCAAAAATTTTATTTAAAATCCCATAAAAATAAAACACAAGAAAGAGATTTAGATGATCAGGCCAAGCATACATTGGAATTCTATTTAATTTACAGGGATATTTATCTCCGTATTTCATTTTTACTCCATTTCATATGCTAAGGATGTCTTGAAGGGTTTAGGTTTTACCCGGCTGTGTCTTTTGAATGTAGGTCACCGAACGTGATCTCATTTGCAGTTCTGTTGCTTAAATCTTATATTAGATCTTTGGCTAGGATCCTGCTCAAATTCAAGTTTGAGAAATATATGAGCTATTTCCTGAAGAAGTTGCTCTTCTTTTCCTGGGGCTGTGTAGACATGCGCCTATTCCTACTGAGGACTTTAGCTAAAAGATAGTATCTGAACTGAAATGACTATATTCAATGGATTAGAAAATATCAGCGTAAATGAGTCAGACAAAACTAATATAACCCTGCCTATTGGCTTACCATAGCCCTAGCTACTAAACACTGTATCTAGTTACCATGGTGGTAATGTCATAGTGAGGATTCCAGTCTTTCAGAAGGGAAGATTTACAGCACCACATAAATTCTTCTGCACTTGCCATTGCTTTTGCATCCTATTACAAAGGTAAGGGAATCCCCTGAGTGTGTGGTAACTGGCAATGTTTATTTTGGGATATATCACAGACGGTACATCCAGGTGGTGTTTTCTGATTCAAAACTGAGGTCAATAAAAAGTGATGGAAAATATTAACAAAATCTTGGCTAGATTCTCTCAATGCCTTTAGGAATCTGAATAAGACTTTCCTACTGTTACAATATCTTCTTTGTTCTCCTGTGCTTAGCCTTTACCCACCCTCTAATTACATGGCAAAGGGAGATAAAAAGGAGAATGTATCCTCCAGTTATTTTCCTCTCAATAAATGGTGTAATAGGGAGAAAAATAGTAATAATGTGGAGAGGGGTGAAGCAGGAACAACAATAAAAGTTTAATTTTTCTGCTAAGATTCCTTCCACAAGAAAAAGGAGATGGGTTATAATGTATGAAACTGTCACATCAAAGTAGGGAAAGAATACAAAAATTCAAGATAAACAATAAACACTACACATAACACACTAACACACACAGAAATTAAACTTTCTGATGGTAATGAAAAAGGTATGTAATTACATTTAAACTCCTTTAAAAAAAAAAATAAAATAAAATAGAATGCTGTTTTTCCAAGGTTGAGTTCTCCCAGTACTGTAAGTTTAAAAAGAAATAAAAATGTTAAGCTAAGGGTGCTTTCATGAATGAGAGAATCAGCAACAATTCATAGTAGGAAAAAAAAAATAAATTTACTGGATCCTATGCTGGTCTCATTCTTACAGTAGTCAATATAAGCTATCAATAACTCATAATCTGAAACTTTTATATCAAGTGTATTCAGAAAAAAAGAAAAAGAAGGAAGGAAGGAAGGAAGGAAGGAAGGAAGGAAGGAAGGAAGGAAGGAAGGAAGGAAGGAAGGAAGGAAGGAAGGAAGGAAGGAAGGAAGGAAGGAAGGAAGGAAGGAAGGAAGGAAGGAAGGAAAAGAGAAAGTTTCTTTAATATAACATATGACCAACTATAAGAGCCATCCAGATCAACACATCTTTTTCATGATGTTTTGTTGACCTTTTCCCTTATATTGAAGTCCCAGAGCAGAAAGGATCTGTATTCTTACGTAGCTCTAAAGCAACCAGGGAAAAAAGCCACAAATAAATAACTGTTAGACTATTTCTTGTTCTTTTCCTCTATGGGACAATCCTACTTCACAATTAGAGTAGCTTGTGAAAATAAAGATGCAATGAAATGATATATTACTAATTGCTGTTCACTCATATATATTTTGGTTATTCTTTGCTTCTGTTGTGAAAGTAGGCATGCTCTCAGGTGAAAATGAACATGGCAGAAAGGAAGAGTAGAAGGAAGCAGAATTGAGTCATGGGGAGATGATCACAGGTAAGACCTTCAGAAAGAAGACTTTGTGACAATCCAAAGATTGGAAACGTTTTCTTCTATATTTTCACCTACTTTTTTTTTTTTTTTGATGGTTGGTTTATATCAAGTTGATTCATATCCAAGCTTATGAATAATACCATTGGAGCAAATGGATCAGAATTGAAAGCTGTCAATTGGAAAAAGAACTCAATTAAGAACTAAAAGCAAATGCTTAAACATCTTCTAAATTGAAATTTGATTTTTTGACAATCATGAATTTAAATAAGCATCAAACACTTATTGTTTCATTAAACACTATTCTGGTTGTTCAGAGCCATCAAAACATTTCATTTTCAGTATTCTGCACAAATAAGTTGGATATTTGTAAACCAATTGGAAATAATTTTTAAATTAACTTAGAGATGGTTACAATTAATTTTGGAAAATAGACCTGCTGATAGGACATTAAAAAAGAGAAACAGAAATTGAAAAAAGAAAGTATATGTCATTTTCAGGGTTTCTTTACATTTCCTTTTATTTATTTATTTATTTATCTGTTTATTTTTTGTACCTTATAAAAATAAGGATGATATATAAGAGAAACTAATTAAGCAATCTGAGCAAAATCTGGTGACTTGCCCTATAAATAGTGGAAAACACTGGAAAAAAAAACCACACCACCACCACCACTAACAACAAAAAACTTTGTTTAACATACTATTTAACTTGTTTCAAGGACTTTTAAAAGATTGATACACTTATTTCAGAGGCAAATTATAATCATCATAGTAAAGATTGTCATGTCCATTAAAGATATGCACGTACACCAGTGAAAACCACACAACTTCATGTCAACAGAGGACATAGACTGTCATATATTTCTACAATGTTTTGGAAAATAAACACAAAATAACCAAAAACTGTTCTAACCTGCACTTGAAGAGGTGATTGATTCTAGATGTATGGATTTTAGAGTCCTAATTCTGGCAAGTACAAAAAAAAATGCAGCAGCATAAGTAATATCTAAAACCCAGGAAAGCATGGGTTTTCCTGTTCATAAGTCATGCAAGCACCTCTCTCACTTTTCAGTAAGTACACTGACTACTGGTTTTAGTGTATTACTTATTGGGTACTTGACACTGCTTTCTCCTAGTATTTGCCAAAGTAATATATAAAGTAAGTTTGCATATATTTATATGCATGTGTATATATATTTAAGCATTTTCAGAAGTATGATTTTTTAATATAAAAAGTAAAAAATGCTGTAGTTATATATTAAGACACTTTAGTTTTTAGAGTCTTATTCCCTTTTCTGACAGTTCTGTAATACAAAATAAAATGGTATCTACATGATCTACATGCCCTGGTGGGGAAAAAAAAAAAAAAAAAAAAAAAAAAAAGTATAAGACAAATATGTTTCATAATAAAAACATAATTCACTATAAAAATGAGCAAGAAATTAAGGAGCCAGCAGAAGCTATAAATATCATGTTTGCTGGTGGAGGACTAAGAGGTCACTGGAATAAGGCAGGAGAAGTTAAAACATTAAGAGAAATAAAAAGAAGAGAAAAAGATAATTATAAAAGGGTTTAAGATAAATAATAGGACATATTTCAAGTATATGAAGAACAAGAAGTCAAAGACTGAGAAACCAGTGTTTATAAGAGACAGAAAAATAATTTATTAAAGAGAACACTCAGTTGAGACCAAAATTAATCATTTTCCTTATTGTCTGCAGGAAAGAGGGAGATGATACCAGAGGCCAACTTATTGTTGTCAAAGGGGGAAAGAAGACATACTGGTGTTAAGAAACATGGTTGTTTCTGGAAGTGATTGTTCTCCAGGTCTGTGGTGTCTTTTTCAGAAAGCTATAGGAAGGGAAAAAAAGACACATACAACCTTTACCAATCATGGACACAAAGATTCATGACGGCATTAGAACCCACTTGACTTTGGAAAACCTTATGCCATGCATCAATTTATGAAGTACATAAAATTTTAATACTTTTTAACTACAAACAGTTCTTTGACCCTCTGTAATCTCAATGAACTGAGAATTCTTTTCAGGTGTGTATATTTTGTCTCCACAATTTTTTCTACCTTTTTAAGCATTAAGTTCCTTGAAAATTATAAATGTATTTGTCACTGTTAGAATGTTCCAGAGCAGAGCCACAAATATGGTCAGAGGGCTGGAACACCTCTGCTATGAAGAAAGGCTGAGAGAGCTGGGGATGTTTTCAGCCTGAAGACAGGGCTCCAGGGTGACTTTAAGTTGAACCTTCAGGGCAACTTAAAGGGCACTTATAAAAATGATGGAGCACAACTTTTTACTTGGTCAGATAATGACAGGACAAGGGGGAATGGTTTTAAGCTAAAAGAGGAGAGATGGAGATTATATGTTAGGAGGAAATTCTTCACTCAGAGGGTGGTAAGGCACTGGAACTGGTTGTCCAGAGAGGTTGTAAATGCCCCATCCCTGGAATTCTTCAAAGCCAGGTTAGATGGGGCCCTGAGCATTCTGATTTAGTGGGTGGCATCCTTGCCCATGGCAGCGGCACTAGAACAAGATGATCTTTCAGGTCCCTTCCAACTCAAGCCATTCTATGATTTTATGATTCTATGGTAAGTCAAAAGGGAGATAAGCAATATGCTTAATTTGAAAACATAGAAGGTAGTAGGAACAAATAATTTTTATTTTATTTTTTTTTTTTTTGTGGTTTCTGAGGCTTTGCTTAATAATTTAAGGAATTTCTTCTAGGTTTATGTCTTAAGCTTCCATTTCTGTTCCCTTAAAACAAAGAAACAAGAGCAATGAAAAATAACAAACCAAACCAACCAACAAAAACTATGACACCACATACAGTAGATGTGTTAATACCAGAGTCACAAACATCCCATTTTGAGACCATAATGGTTTGTTACTTTGCTTGTCTTCTTGTCAACACAGAGAGATTATACATATAGACTATATAATTTGTTTCTCTCCATCAAATCTTGTGTATTTTGTAATAATTCAAAAATTTCTCGTTACACTGTTCACCTATATGTATATATATTTTCTTTTCCTGATCTTTCCTGATAATGATATGGAATACAGTCTTTTTTTATGAAGGACAAAAATGTGCCACAGCTACTTGCTATTGGAGTACTAACCCAGTGAATTGCCTGGATTTACTAATTCTCTGTGAATAGTCTTTGCTCCAAATTCTTCCTAATCCCATCCTGCTGTCCCTAACCAAACTAATTGTCCCCTCTGCGAGGGCAAAGAGCTACCCAAATGATTTCTGTTCCTACTCCAGTGATATTTCTGACATTTACAAAGGCTAACGTGCCTCTTCCCCAAAATAAATGTTTCAGCATTGTTTCAGTACGCAAGCCTGTTTTTAGGATCTATGGTTTTAAACTGGGAATTTCACTAACCAAAGAACCTCAAAGAGTATTCAGACAGTTTGCTATTACTGGGTCATATGCTTTTATCACAAACAGCAATACGTGTTACGAAATAAAAACTTTTCTGTTAATGTCCACAGGGCCTAAGACCTTATATCCATTGTTGTCATGTTTCTAAAGCCCCAGATTCTGGCAGTATGTGATTATAAATGAAATTCAGCTTTTATTTTTAATGTCAGTTTTCACAGATACAGTTCTTGCAATGAAACCCAAATGCCACAAACAAACAAACAAACAAACAAAATGAAAGTCTTAACACCAAAAAAAGAAGCCCAATCCTCAAGAAAGAAAGAAAATATTGGGGTGGGCCAAAATTCCAGAAATTTTAGTTTATCCTATTTTTAGAAGCCTGGCAGAAATCTCAGGAATGCCTTTAGTTTTCAAATATTTTCCGTGTTTTGAAATATTTCTCTCATCTTATTTTATATTAGATTCTCATTTTTATTTTGAAGCATACATTTCACTTTATTGATGTGCTTAAGGTATTTACTCTATCTCCTCAACCTTTACTTTTCTAAGCTATTTTGATTTGTATTGCCTTCTTACATTTTTATTGATTTTCCTGTTCCTCTATTCACACACACACACATATATATATATGTTATTTTATGGATGACTCTTTGTTTGTATGACATTCATTTATATAGTAAAAAGCATGAGAGGTGATAACAGGGCTTTTCAGTGGTCATCTCATCTAAGCTGGTTTGATATCCTTGCAAATAGATCACTAGCAACATATTGAATGAAGTGTTTAAGCTTCTGGAGTTTTATCTCGGACCATTGACATTAATGGAATATTGTGACTTACACAGTGGATGGAGAATCAGAGATTGGATGGCTACTGTATCCTACCAATCTAAAATGGGCTTCAGTTTCTGCTCTATTTCAAATACTCATAATTTACTTGGTCATTTTCCAGTAGTGATTTCAGTAATTTTTTTTAAATAAAAGTACACAGAATCATTTTTTTGTGTCATATTTTTCCAAAGAGGGCCAAGAGGACAGTTCACATAGAATTGTATTTATCTATCTGTTGACATTTCCATAGAAAAAAAAAATAGTTTACCATTATGATTTTTGACTATGTTTTCCAAGTATTGAAATACCTACATTAACAAAACTACTTTGAACTCCTTTGACATTCCCCATTCTTCCTTCCTTCTCTCTCTCTCTCTCTTTTTTTCTTTGGTCCTGTTCTTAACTTTTACCCACAAGCACTCAAACAGTTGTTCACGGATGTTTCTCAGAGGCAGCTCTTCTCAACCTATCTTAACATAGCGGGAAACACCCATGCCCCTTCTTCTCAGCTCATCTCTTCTGAAAAGCTTGTAGCCCTTAATTACAGCGTTCCAGTTGTGCGTGTCCCACCATGTTTCTGTGATAGCAATTTAGATCATAGTTTTCTATTTGCACCATGGCTTCCAACTTCCTGCTTGTTTCCCATTGCTGTAGAGACACTTCAGCTGGGCTATCAGCTGCATCTCTTCTTTAGAAGAACCCTCCCAAATTCCTTTGGGACAATTCACAGGTATTTCCCCATTGCTTCATGAACTGTTGGTGTTCCCTGGTAAGAGGTACATCCCCTTCCCCCACTGAATCTAGTTTAAAGCTCTGTTTAATAAGTCCAGCCAGCTTGCTGCCCAGAACACTTTTGTACCTGGTCAGGTGCACCCTATCTGGTGTCAATGTGCTCAGTCTCTCAAAAGCACATCCAAGAGCACAGAACCCAAAACCCTGAGCATGGCATCAGCCATGCAGCTAATCATTCACTTGATCCATTTTTCTCCATCTTGTTCCCAACTGCCCAACCAGAAGGATAGAGGAGAAGACTACTTGCAATCCCAATCTCTTTAATATCTTTCCGAGGGACATAAAATCCCTTATGATATTTCAGAGTCTCCTTGTTGTAAATTCGTAAATGAAAGGGTAGGAATATGTACTAGTTCTCTGGCCCCACTAGTCTTGGTAGCCTCTTCGTGATATCATGAATGTGGGCCCTGCAGAGGCAGCAAATCTCTCTAGAGATATTACCTGGAAGGCAAATGGGTGCTTCAGTGCCTCTTAGCAAGAAGTCTTCAAATACTAATGCACTTTTTATTTATTTATTTATTTATTTATTTATTTATTTATTTATTTATTTATTTATTTATTTGTGGAGGGAAGGGTGGAGGGGGTAGGGGATGGGGGGAGTTGGAGGGAAGTGCATTGGTTCAACTTACTGGAAAGCAGTTCAAAAACTTCCTCATGCTGGTGTAGTAGTCACTAATCCATGCTCATACAGAGTATATACTGATGAGGCTGTATGACATCTCATGTGACCCAGGGCAACAGGAAGAAAAATGGCAATGTTCCCACAGAATACTTCATATTCATTATTATTCAGAAAGATTTCTGAATTTTGCTCTGGATGGATGTAGAATTTCTAACGCAGTGTACTAGAGCGGAAATGATTATTTACAATTTTTTTTTTTATTATTTATTTGTACGTGAAGGTTCAGGTTAAGAAAGGAATTATTTCAACTAGAATCTGGATAAATACCAAATCATACTGGATAGTAAACTGGAGAAATATTAAATTTTGTTCTAGAAACAAGCAAAAGAAATTCTACAGTCTCCTAATCAGAGTGCAGGTACAAAGCAACAACTGGCCAAAGTCACTGAAGAACTTTTAACTGTACCCATCTACACAGAATTTCAGAAAGGTTGAATGTAAACACAGTATCTAGTGTATCCTTGAAATGAACCAAGAAAATTATATTTTGAAACTATATCTGGCAAAATTTTCAAGAAGCCAGTTGAAAGAAGTCCTCCAAAGGCATAGAAACACACACATACAAATATTTCATTTCACTGTGATGCACAAGAAAAGAACATCAAAACAGATATTGTTAAAAATAATATATATGCATTTAAGGCAATATTCACAAAGGCAAGGTGTCTCGGTGTCTTTCTAAATGAAAATGATGACAAGTTCCTTGCTGATAACAGGGACTGAGACAGTAGTCTGACATCTAGGAAAGGAATATTTCTCTGCAATTATTTATTTTTTTCTCTGAACATAAGTAGACAGGGGGGCAAGATGAACTCTCATATAGTACTTGTACATATCATTTGGAAATAAAAACTCTACAGGCTTTCAACTGTGAAATGTACGAAATACCATGCACCATACAAAAGGGATTTCAAGTTGGAGACTGCTTTTTCTTTCCATTTCCTCTCTGAACTGGGGGGCCATTGGCAGTGATTACTTGCAGCTCATGGAAAAAGGACGCATCTCCTCATTAATGATATTTCAGATATATGTAACATATTGGTAGAGATATATGTAACATATTTATGTGATGACTTCAGCAGCAAGCAGAGATTTATCTGAATGAACATAGACCTAGTCACCCTAAGTTCTCTTTACATCTGTTGAATATTGAGTCTGAATAATAAGTTGCATCTGAGACACAATTTATTTATCTTAAAATAAATTCTTAAAACAGATTAAATTAATCATGTTTTACAACCAAATTGACTACAAAGATGGTTTAAAATGTAGTCATCTGCATGTAAGTGTGTAAAGTTAGGTTATGAAAATCTTTCTTGGCACCAAGCATTATCTTTTTATTCGTCAGCTTTGCACATTCAGTAAATGATTACTTATGTGGTAAGCTTCTTGGGATTTTTCCTCCTCTCTTGGATTTGTTTTTAAATATAAGCTGGACATGGATCACTTCTATTTATAAAGAGCACATGTGGAATTCTGGCAGTTATATATACATATATTTTTATTTATTTTTCTGGAAAAGTGAGCTATTTAGGGAAGTTTGCTACTATTGCTTAATGGAACATATATGTGACACACACACACACACACACACACACACACACACACACACACACACATATATATATATATATAAAAGCTGTGATTTGGCTTCTCTCTTCCATCATGCCAACAAGAAGGGCTGTGAAAATTATTGCTGTTCTAAATCCTAGTGAGTTGGATGTGACAAGTTTCCTCAAAATGCTCTCCAGTCATTTCAAGCAGGGATTCTGCCAGCCCTCAAAGTTCATACAGATGATGTACTACTGTCTGCTCTGGGTATCAAAACTGGCTATCAGTCATGCAGCAGTCAAAATTTGAACTGGACACTACAGGAAAGGGAGAGGAAACATAGCCATCCATAACACTTCTCAATAATAATCCTGATGGTAATATATTTTGAAGTTGAAATGCCTTTGTCTTCACCGTGACAGTGGGGGGTAATGTTGAGTCTCAAAAGCTCTGTGTTGCGTACTGATATATATGTAACTTCTTAATTTAAGTCATCAGTAATTTTGTGCAAAATATATACAATATTAATGCTGGCTCTGCCCGCACTTACAAGAATATTACACAGAAAAGTACCTTTTTAAACTAGAAAGGATGTTTTAATGAATTTGGTAGTGAAGTGAAAATTTGACAGACTTGCAAACCCTGTAAATTTAAGATATACATTTATTTAAAATTAGGATAATATTTCCCTGCTTTACAGGAAGACTGTAATGATAACCAACTGATAGTGTAAAATAATGAGAAACATCATAGGAATCCAGTGAATGTGTGGGACTATGCCTTAATTTTACAGTATTGTTCACAAAATCAAGATCACATCTATTAAATTGTTTCTCTTACTATTGCTTTTATGAGAGTTTCATTTTGTCAAGAATTCCTTACCTGAGGGATACATTTTTAAAAAGCGATTGTCCCACTCTAATTATGATTACTGATTTTTTTATTTTTTTTTTTAATTTCCTGCCTTCAAGAAGACTGCATGGATAATATATGTATATATATTTATACACAGACTATACACTATTGCACTTAATATGACAAAAAAACACTATGATTGGCAGGATTTCCTACAAGAGTAATATTAAACACACATGCTACCTGAATTTTCTCTGACGGTCTGTGATTTAAACTGATCCAGGTTAGGGAAGGCACAACATTTCCCAAAGACTGCAGATTACAGTTTTGGCTCTCAGCCTATTTGCCCAATTTTCCTCTTGCAAGTCTTCAAAAGTAACCACATTTCTAAAAGTACATAGTTGAACAGGGCAGTCCTGAATGATTGATGCTTTTGCAAGATCAGAGCAAACAGTTACTAATGGAGCAGCCAGGAGAAAGGAAGTACAAGAGGATGGGATCTGCAAAAGTATATTGAGTAATGCTTATTGATACATATAGGAATGGATACATAAAGACATTTAAAGATGGAGTTGCAGTTTGAATTATTCAGTATAGAGGTATGGCTGACTACTCAAGTTATGAAAGAAAGAAGGTGAAGATGGAAGAGAATAACTCATCTTTACTGGAAAACTGAAGAGTTTGAAATAGTGATACAAGAGTGGGAGAGAAGAAGGAAAAGTCATTGAAGGTATGAAGGAAGAGGAAAATACAATAGCCAAGATTAGAGCTAAAATTGGAGCAAAAAAAATATCAAGTTTTCTTGAAAACTGTAGCAGTTAAATTAAGAATGAAACAGGGAGATTTTGCTATATAAGCAAACCCCAAAAGCATACAATTGTAATATGATAACACTGATTTAATGTGAATATTTCTGATTAGTTGTGTTGTTTTGAGTGACTACCTAAAAATATGCTTTCTTTGGAAAAATCAGTTATAATATAATGATGCAATTTTACCATAACCTGGAGAATAAGCCATTGTGCTATAATACCCCGTAGTCTTTCACTCCCTGTGTGCTACTGGAAAAGTACATATTGTAGTTTGGAAGTCTACAAAAGGAAAAGTTGGGGGTAGGAGGGATGAGTGCCACTGCAGGAAGCTCCAGACCTGCAGCAGTCAGTGGACATATTTGAAGAACTGATAACATTTAATGCACTCCAGTGATTTTAAAAGCAAAATCAAATTTCTCTTTAGAAGAATCTTTATGAACCGAGGAGGATTTATTTAGAGACAGCATGATCACAATCAAATGTAGCGAAATCTTCATTTCTCCCTCTCTCTCTGCTTGATTAATAATAGTACAATGTCAAGTAGAAAATGGAAATAGTCTTGTTCTGCGCTGAACCTCTCTGTCTTTTCCAAGCAGAAGAAATATGTTAAGATGCTTTGGGAGAACAAGATTCACTTTTTACTTGTGTCTGCCTTTCACATTGAAGTAATGACCTGGTCTTCCTTCTTGCAGCACCCATTAAGCACAAAGAGCATCAGTTCCCTAAACTACCATGTACAGGTGTATAGTTGTATTTTCCTTTCATGCAATTTTGGATTGGACATTAGATTTCCTGCGTTATGTTAAAGTATACCAGAGACCTCTGTTAAAAAGCTACTAAGGAGTATACTACAGAGTAAAGTTTGGTTCAAGATAACTCTGTCCTGAGATTCTTCAACTGTATTCCAGGTGGTTTTCTTCCTGATTTATTTATAGAATAAAATATTCTTGCAGGAAATGGCCTGTGCTGATCTATACAGTCATATAGATGTCCTGTTGGCAGAAGCTGCAGTTACAACTGTTGTGATAAAATGTTTGCTGCAGTAATGTTTCTCAAATAAGATGATTTAAATCCATTCTTCTCTGTCATTCATATTTGCATTTAACTGCTGGAGAACAAATTAAAATGTATTTTATGGTGTTTCTTGATCAAATCACAGGCTTCAAGCAAGCTTTTATTCCAATGATTCAAAAAATCTGTTCCTTCATAACCATGTAACTAAACTGTATAAAACTATCAATGGAAAAGGGTTTTCCTCCTTGACAAATATAGAAAACACCAATAGGAAGATATTGTTCTTTTTCTAAGCTTTCTTCTTTTTTCCTTTTTTCCCTTTTTTTCCCTTTTTCCCTTTTCCCTCTTTTCCTCTTCCTCTTCCTCTTCCTTTTCCCCTTCCTTCCTTTGCCAAGTCTCAGCTTCACGGAAAAATGCAGGCAAACAAAAAACAAATATAGCCCATGCTGTCATGCCTTTATAACTTACTAGAAGGCTAATTGGGCTTCTATGTGGCCTTGAGGCTACAACTATTCATATGCTGGAAAGCCTGACAGGAGTATTCTCAGGAGGCCATATCTGTGTGAGCGCGAATGGAGTGGAGCCACACTCCCACACAACAGGAATTCCATCAGAAGCATGTACTCTGCATGGAAGGAGAAAAAAAAAATAAAATGTTTGGTGGATCACTACGGAAAACTAGATACATTATCACCGCCAGAGTACAGAAAACAGTACAGTTTGTGACTATGACTCAAAATGACTAAAGCAGAAGTCTTTAAATGATGTCGATAAAGCAGGAAAGTATATAAACGGGGAGAAACATGCTTTAAAAAATGATCTATAGAAATATAATACTCCCTTTTTGCATCACTGGGAAATATAACTATAGTTTATTCCATGCCTGCAGTGCATTGAGGTCACAGAAACTAGAAAAAAATTGTGCTGCTTAATAAGCAAATTACTGTAAATTTAGTTTTTCTCAAAATTTCAAAACTGCAAGCAATCTACCTGTTTCAAGAGATTTTTTTTTTTTCCTCTGTGATCCCTTGAAATTGTAATGGCACAGAAAGGGACATTATATGGGTGCACATGTAAATGTAAATGAACTTGCTTTTTTGTTTTCTCTTACTAGCTGTCAAGATTATCAGTATACATACTGCATGTCTGCAACATGTTGTGCCACATGCAGTCTACAGCCATAGTTTAAGCTTAGACTGTTACTGGCTTAAGGTTTACATGCGTATTGCAGAATAATTCTTCTCGAAACAGCTAAATTATTCTGGGATTTATAAACTGCATATAGTTTGCCAGAATCCATAATTTCTGCAATATCATCCCAAAGAAGAAGAAGAAAAACCAAAAAGAAAACAGAAAAGAAAATAAAGGGAAAAAAAAAAAAAAAAAAAAAAAGAATAAATGCAGCAATGTTGCAATGTTCCTTGTAAAAGAGGTTACTGGATTCACTGTAAAATCTTTATTAAGGTAGTTCTGTTGTGTGGCGTATAATCTAA
Source organism: Aythya fuligula (assembly GCF_009819795.1). Taxonomy (NCBI): domain Eukaryota; kingdom Metazoa; phylum Chordata; class Aves; order Anseriformes; family Anatidae; genus Aythya; species Aythya fuligula. The sequence goes on along the minus strand of NC_045560.1, from coordinate 13,328,738 downwards.
GAAAATGCTATTTCATTATGGAAGAGAGAACAGTATATCTCTGTTTTGTAGGCTATAGTCTCTCTATTTTTACTCAGTGTTATCATGTATTATTTAGTGCAACACCTTAGTCACAACAAGAAAGAGAGTTTTGAAATCCATAAGGATTTGGCCATTTAAAAATTGACGATGGGAGACAGCATGTACACATGGCTTTTATAGAGTTCTTTAACACGGCAAACAGAAGATTATTGGATAAAAACTCTATCAGTAAAAAACGTATTGGCCAGTGGTGGGTTTATTTGCCTCTACTTGTTAACAGAAGTGCAAACATCCTGGAAAATATTGTTCTGTACCTTGTGACTGTGTATATTGTACATTTTATTATCCTGTTCTTTTGGCTGGTAGCTTGAAACAGATGGGACTACTAGAAAATAAATACTGAACCCAGCAGGCCAGTAGCTAATGTTTGAAATCATATTTAGTGAAAGTATAATGGCATTTATGCCATTGATAGTGATATAAAACTTATGACTATATGCCTATAACATTTCTACCTAGCCTTCAATTTTCATTTTTTCATAACTTTATGGAAATGTTCCTTTTGTAGCTAACAGTTTTCTTACTTTGTTGACCTCGAATATATTCTTTATGGAAGGTTAGAATAGAAGGAAAAATCTTTTCATCTCTTTTAAAGAATTATGCAGATAGAAAAATAAAGTTTCCTTCTTCATTTTTTATGTTTTTCCATTCCTCAGAAATTACTCTCTTAAAATTAAAAATTAAGTAAATAAATAGCACACTCACGGAAATAAAAAAAAATAAAAAAATAAAATTAAATCAACTAAATGGCATAATTAAATAAAGTTTTAAATCACTGAAATTCTTATTCTGACCCTCAGTGGGTCAAACAAAAAGACAGGTATATTGGCAAGGCCAGATGAAATAAAACATATGGCTACAGTTAACCCACCATAGATAAATGAATTTACTTATTGAGCTTATTTGAATAAAAGGGCTTGTTGAGCTTTCTTTCATTTGAGAATATTAAGGTGCACCTCCTTTGCAACAAACAAGCTTAGGAGGTTTGTGTACTGTTAAGGTTTTGTATTTGTGAAGGAGAAGTTGTGAATGGTTTACTAAAACAATTACAGATTATTTGAAGACTTTTTTTTTTTTTTTTTTTTCCTGGTGGCATATGCTGCTACCTCAAGGAAGTGAGTTTCACACTATCACAGCATTGTATCATTGAGATTTACATTCTCCCTGGTTGCAAGGCCATGGGATGCAACTCTCATATAGGTCATGTGGGACCTGGACAGGTTAGAGAAGTGAGCAGTAACCCAGTGGAGAGAGACTTGGGGATTACTAAACAAGTAGTAAACATGTTCAGCCCAGAAGGACAACTGCATCCTGGGCTGCATCAACAGAGGGGATATGGTTTAGTGGGGATTGTTAGCGTTAGGTCAGAGGTTGGACTCGATGATCTTGAGGTCTCTTCCAACCTAGAAATTCTGTGATTCTGTAACAGAGGGGTGGCCAGCAGGGGAGGGAGGTGATTGTGTCCCTCTGCTCTGCCCTTGTGAGGCCCCACTCAGACTACTGCATCTAGGTCTGGGGACCCCAGCATAAGAAAGATCCATTAGAGTGAGTCCAGAGGAGGGCTACAAAGATGATCAGAGGGCTGAAGCACCTCTCCTAAGAAGAAAGTCTGAGAGAGCTCATCATCTTCACCCTGGAGAAGGCTCTGGTGAGACCTCATTGCAGCCTTTCAATACTTAAAGGGTTCTTATAAAAAGGATGGAGAGGGACTCTTTACTCGTGTAGATAATGCTAGGACAAGGGGGAATGGTTTTAAACTGAAAGAGGGGACATTTAGATTGGATGTTAGAAAGAAGTTATTTACTCAGAAGACGGTGAGGCACTGGAACAGGTTGCCCAGAGAAGCTGTGGATACCCCCTCCCTGGAAGTGTTCAAGGCCAGGCTGGATGCAGCTTTGAGCAACCAGGTCTGGTGGGAGGTGTCCCTGCCCATGGAAGGTGGGTGGGAATGTTAGTCTTTGAGGTCCCTTTCAAGCAAATCAGTCTATGATTCCATGATTGTGTGATAATGAGCGTGAATTGAAAGGAATTTTGAGGTAGTAACAATCTGTAATTTTGCAGCAAATACAGCCTCGAATTGTAGGTTCCACAGCCTTCTCCATACACCTTTGGCAGCGGGTAAATCCTGGCTAGGACTTATCCTGGATCACAAAGCGATGAGAAAAGTCAGCAGGACAGGTTTCGCTTCTCCAGTCTGGGCCTGCACCAAATGAAATGTGATGGTACTGGTGGCCACGCCCAGGCCCAGAAAAGGCAGCCCTAAGGGAGTACTGAGGAGTAGGAGCACTGTGAGTGGGGCCAGCAGCCTGGGCATGGTGAGGCAGGTTGCGCAGCCCTGCATGTGGGAGGCTGCAGGGAGGGCGCCTCTTTGAAAGAGGCTGTTCTGCTGCTGCAGGGGGAGGCCCAAGCGCAGACACCTCAGCAGCCAGGGACTGCTCGGTGACCATTGGCACTGGCTGGGGCACTCCTCCTGCCTGGGCCTCTTGGCCTGACGGTGGGCACTCGGACTGGAGCAGAGGCTGCAGCCCCCTTGGGGGCCGGCACCATCTGCCCCAGCGGTGGCTGACACCTCCACCCAGATGGGGCTGCTTCAGGGGGTGGCCTCCAAGTGCAGCAAGTGCCTCAGCCTCTCTCCTTAAGAGAGGGGGTCTGTTTAAGGTGAAACAACTACTTAAGAACACCACCCAGAAATCTGCCCCAGGCCAGGACAGTTATGAGTGGCAGGGAGTGTGGGAGGACATGGGCAGGCACCTGGAGCAGGGGGCGCCTCCGGTATTTTGGAACTTCACCCCTGAACAAGTGCTGAAGCCTAAAAAGCTGGTAGAATGCTTGAAACAGGTGAGTCTTCACCCTGGTCATTCCAAAGAAACTACCGCAAAGAAAATGTGGCTTGGCCTTTGATTACTGAGCTGCAATCAACAAAGCTCCAAGCCCTGTGCCGGGCCTCATGGCTGGGCCAGAGAACCAACCTGTGCCAGTATCAGTCGCCCCTATATGCAATGAATGCATAAAGTCAGGTCGGTTAGAAAGGCACTCCTGCACAAAAAGGGAGGAAGAAGGGGAACAGGCAGGCTACTCCAAAGCTGGGCCATCATGGGAACAAGGTATTTCGGATCAGCATTGGAGCATTTCCTGCTGACTACACCAATTTTACTGTTGTGTTAAAGGGTACTTTTCAGAGGCAAACTTTTGACTGTTTGGGGCCCTGCCAAGGAATTTCACTGAGACAGTTTTGTGGAACTGAAAGCATTTAATAAGGCGACAGATAGAAGTGATTTGGAATTGCTGTTTAGAAATACACTTACAATACAGCAATACTGCTAATGTATGACAGCAGTGCCAGGAGAACGGTCGCACAGGTATTTCTCACCAAAAGGTGAAGGTGCAGAGTTTACCAAAAAGGTATCCCTCTCCTGGTGGAGGAGAAGCAGGACAGCCTCTGAAGAGGCAGATCAACTGCCTCTTCTAGCTCTCCAGTCTCTTATTTCTGCCCCCAATCTTTTCTAATTTTCCAGTCTTTACCTAATGCATGCTGACTGGAATGCTTCTTCCTAACACAGTTTTTCTACACTTTCCTCTTTTGTGTTATATCCCAGCCTGATCTTTTCCCTGTCCTGCGGTGATGTTGAGCATGATTTGGCTGGAGTGTTGAGTACTAGAGTCCTGTATGCCTAGCATGTACTTCATTAAGCTCTTTATCATATCCAGGGGGGTTAACTTTCATATTCTATAAATACTGTTTTAGTTCCTATTTTATAACAGCACAAGCTGAAGGTTTCACTGCAGGCATCGTGTCATTCAAGATTCTGTTCTTCTGGCAAAAGAGAACCGTCCTGCCTCCTCAAGACTCCCTCCTTCTGCAAGATCTCCTCCCAAGCTGACGGACCTCCATCCACCAAGTCTGTAGAAGAGACAAGAGGAAGCAAGCTCCTCAGCTGCCCCCTTGCCAAAGGTCGGTGCTTACCAGTGACACCAATAGGCTGACCATTCTCCACAACAAGCCTCTTGCAGTAATTTTACAGCAGTCCTGGCAAACCGCTCAGGAAGGGCAAGAAGGAACATGTGGAGAAGTACAGGCCTAGCAGTGTGCCTATGGAACCAGGGAAGGTTCTGGAGTCAATTCTACTGAGTGCCACCGCACGGCATGTCCATGACCCCACAGGAATCAGCCCCAGTCAGAATGGGGTGCATGCTTGGTAGCTACACTTCCCTCCAAACAAGCTTGCATTTGGAAAGCTTCTGGCATGGCTTGAAGGCTTTTGGATACCTCCAGAGAGAGATCCAGTTCTGGATAGCAGCCACAGATTCCTCCAGGGCAGGTATGTGAGAACTATTGTCTCTTCAGGAGGTAGGTCCCTGCCAGGTAACTACCCTTGCCTCCTCCCGGGCATGCATTTAAAAATTTTCGATAACTCTATGGTGTTTCGCTACCTCCTGAGAGAGGTTTGGTTCTGGATAGCAGCCCCACATACCTCCAGAGCAGATAACTGAGAATTTATTTTCTCACAACTCTGTGTTCCAACATCTAATTGTGGGCCATCTGAAAGGTGCACAAATAGTGGTGATCAGGGACTCGACTCCTGCCAGGCATTTTGCAGTGTGTTCCTTACCGACTTGCAGGGAGAGAGAGTGTCATGCAGCATCCAGAAGAGCTCCAGGGCAGGGGTATTGAGAAGAGCCCTCTTGTCCTTCTGTGGAGGAAGAAGAAATACCAGGATTTAGAAATGGTGCCAGGGACCTAGTAAAAGAGGGTTTCTTTACTTCTGGATAGTAGTCCCAGATTCCTCCAGGGCAGGTAGCGGAGAGCTCTTGTCCATTTTGAAGGTAGGTCTGTGCCTGATAGTTCCCTTTGCGTCCACCCAGGTATGCATTTGTAACATTTTTTGGATAACTCTATGGCTTTTGTCTACCTCCTGGGAGAGGTTTGGTTCTGGAAAGCAGCCCCACATTTCTCCAGGGCTGCTACCAGAGAACTTCTGTCTCTTTAGGAGGTAGTTGCTTGCCCTGCAGCTACCCTTGCCTCCTCGCAGGCATGGCTAAGGCAGTATATCACATGCTATCTGAGTTTTTGTTTAGTTCCTGAGAGAGGTTTAGTTATGGAAAAACAGCCCTAGATTTCTCCAGGGCTTGTACCTGAATGAACTTTTCTCTCTAGGATTTAAATACATGCCCTGTAGCTACCCTTGCCCCCTCCCAGGCAAGGCTATGGCACTATTTCCCATGCTATCTGAGCTTTTTTATTTACCTTCTGAGAGAGGTTTAGTTCTGGATAGCAGCCCCAGATTCCTCCAGGGTAGGTACTTGAGAAATTTTGTCTCTTTTGGAGGTAGGTCCATGCCTGGTAGCTACCCTTCCCTCCTCGCAGGCATGCATGCATGTAGAATTTTTTTGGATAACTCTATGGCTTTTGTCTACCTCTTGGGAGAGGTTTGCTTCAGGATAGCAGCCCCGGATTTCTCCAGGGCTGGTACCAGAAACATATTTTCTCTAAGAGGTAGTTGAATGCCCTGTAGCTACCTTTGCCTCCCAGGCATTTATTTAAATACTCCCAGGCATTTATTTAAAAACTTGGATAAGTCTATGTATATGTCTACATCCTGAGAGAGGTTCCCCTTGCGTCCACCCAGGCATGCATTTGTAACATTTTTTTGATAACTCTGTGGCTTTTGTCTACCTCCTGGGAGAGCTTTGCTTCTGGATAGCAGCCTCAGATTCTTCCAGGGCTGGTACCTGAGAAATTTTATATCCTTAGGAGATAGTTGTATGCCCTGTAGGTACCCTTGCCTCCTCCAAGGCATGGTTCTCTCAAGTATTTTACATGCTTTCCAATCTATTTGGCCACCACCTGGAGGAGTTTTAATTCTGGTTTTTAGACCTAGATTCTTCCAGGGCAGTTACGTGAGTAGTTTGTCTGGTAACTACCTTTGCCTCCTCCAGGTCATGCATTTAGAAACTGGATAACTGTATGGCTTTTGGCTACCTCCTGAGAGAGGTTTGCTTCTGGATAACAGCCCCATAGTTCTCCTGGGCTGGTTACTGGAGAACTTTTGTCTTTTAGGAGGTAGTTGCATGTAATGTAGCTAGCCTTGCCTCTTCCGTGCATGAGTTTAGAAACTTTTTCGATAACTCTATGGCTTTTGGCTACATTCTGAGAGAGGATTAGTTCTGTATAGCAGACCCAGATTCCTCTACTGTTGGCAGTTGGGAATATTTTTATCTTCTGGAGGTAGGTCCGTTTCTTGTATTTCCATTTTATTCCTCCTGATCAAGGCTTCTTAACCTTTTTGAATTACTGTGTGGCTTTTGGCTACCTTCTCAGAGAATTTTGTTTCTTAATATTCACCCCAGATTCCTCCAGGGCTGGTGCCATATATCTATTTTCTTTTTTGTATGTAGGTGCTGAGTGGTACTGTATGGCATGTGCAGGACACCGCAGGGTTCATCCCCAGTCATTAGGAGTTCATGAAATTTAGTTCCTGAAATTTAGGTAAACATTTCTTATTCCATTATAAGATGAGGCACCGAGTTTTGCAGGGATTTTTGCTTTGGATTTTTTCTTATTGGGCTTTCTGAAGGCATTGAATGTTTTTTTCCTACAGCATTTTCCTGGAGACCTGGGCCAGAAGCTTTGCAAAGTGAACACTAAACCAAGCTAATCTAAGCAACAGAGCAAGAAGGAGAGAGAAAGGACAATCCATATGATATCAATTTCCAATCCCATCCATTTCCCATGCCGAGAAGCATTTCTGATGACAACAATTTGTCATCCCCTTAGCTCCCCATTCCATTCTCATTTTCCCATCCTACCAGTTTCTAACCGTAAAGAGGAGTTTTGAGGAAAGGTGATTTTTAGAAGGGAAGGTGTGGGGCTGGTGGTGGTGGCCTTGGACACTGGTGTTTGTGCTGTCCCTCTAATGGCAGCCAGGGCCAGGACACACTGCCCAGGTAGAGCACTAAAGAGGGACAAGGGCAAGACAGAGGGAAAGGGCAGAGGAGCATGGCTGCAGCAGAACTGGGCACTGCAGGGACCATAGAGGAGTGGAGGGCTATGGGTAACCAAACCTCTTGCCTATAGCCATGTCCTTTTCCTGATGCTAGAAGAAGTGCCTGGGGCTCTGACTGGGGAAAAGCCAAAGGGGGTGCTGGGGTGAGCTGTGGGACCCTGGGTTCACCTGCAGGGCTGCAGCCCTGGGATGATCAGGAGCCAACTGCTGTACCTGCCATGGTGCCTGGAGAGTGGGGCACAAGGGGTTCATTCCCAACGGTCAGCATTCCGACCAACCCCTCGCCCCTCGCCAGCGGGCTTGTGATGATTTAATTTTGGGTACCCAAACAGGCTTCCCATCTCAAGGATTTCCCAGCCCAAGGAGGATTTCCCAGCCCAGGGAGGATTCTCCTTGCCCAGGACATATTCCCATCTCAAGGATCACCTAGCTCAAGAGTAACTTCCCATAGCTAATGGTGATTTCCTACCCCAATGATTTCCTACCCCAATGATTTCCCATCCCAGTGGTTATTTTCTCTTCCCTTGACTTCTCTTCCGAACAACTTCCCATCACAACCATTTCTTCCTATCCCAGTGAAACAATGTTTATAAAACACCAACTATGTAATATAGTAAGCTGAAGGGATATCTGAAATTGCTAAATTGTTGTATTGGCCTCATGCGATAAGCCTCAATGCTAGCTACAAAATCAAGGCTGAAAAGGAAGACAGTGCCCAAAGTAGAAGTCAAACAACTGAATTAGCTGAGTTTGAAGAAAATCAAAACTGCTGAAGTGGTAAACAACAGAACATGTGCAGAACAGAAAAGAGAAAAGTACAAGGTGAAGAAGACTATGAGCCTTCATCAGAAAGAGCTCAAAGTGCAACAACCAGAGGGTACTGTGTATGTGAAAGTAGGAGGGACAATATGTCGGCTGAATATGAGCCAGCAGTGTGCTCAGGTGGCCAAGAAGGCCAACAGCATCCTGGCTTGCATAACAGTGTGACCAGCAGGGCTAGGGAGGTGATCGTCCCCGTGTACTTGGCTCTGGTGAGGCCGCACCTCGAGTAGTCTGTTCAGTTTTGGGCCCCTCGCTACAAGAAGGACATCGAAGTGCTTGAGCGAGTCCAGAGAAGGGCGACGAAGCTGGTGAGGGGCCTGGAGAACAAGTCCTACGAGGAGCGGCTGAGGGAGCTGGGCTTGTTCAGCCTGGAGAAGAGGAGGCTCAGGGGCGACCTTATCGCTCTCTATAGGTACCTCAAGGGAGGCTGTAGCGAGGTGGGGGTTGGTCTGTTCTCCCATGTGCCTGGTGACAGGACGAGGGGGAATGGGCTTAAGTTGCACCATGGGAGTTTTAGGTTAGATGTTAGGAAGAACTTCTTCACCGAACGGGTTGTGAGGCATTGGAACAGGCTGCCCAGGGAAGTGGTGGAGTCACCATTCCTGGAAGTCTTTAAAAGACGTTTAGATGTAGAGCTTAGTGATATGGTTTAGTGGGGCCTGTTAGTGTTAGGTCAGAGGTTGGACTCGATGATCTTGAGGTCTCTTCCAACCTAGAAATTCTGTGATAATATAATAATTAGTTCTCAGAAACATTAATATAAATCCTGCCCTTTCTTGGAAAATTGAATTAATATGTATGTCACCACACCATACCTCCGTCTTGCAAGAGGAGCTCGACATGCTGTGAAGCATCCAGAAATCTGAAGAAGAGACTGATGCTTTGTATCAAACACTGGCACAGGCTGAGCAACAGCCCTTCCTTAAGTCCTGTCAATGGACTGGTAAAGGAGCCTCTAATCTTGAATTGCCACAATTGATGAACTCATGAGACAAGGGAAGCTGGACCATTGTCTCTGCTTGGAGCAGGAGGAGGAATCTCTCCGTTGCCCCTGAAGTGCCTCTGCGCAATATGTGTGATGCTCTGGGGCAAAAAAAAAATAAAAATAAAAAAAAATAAAAATGGAGAGAATAATAAGAACAAAAATGGTAATGCTCAAACCCTAGGAAAGAGCAACAGTATAAACGTGGACCAGCAAACCTGGTGTATAAGAATCAGTGCTACAAAAATAGCATGAAGGGTGCTGGTGATTGGAGACTCCACTCTGAGAGGCACTGAAGCGCCCATCTGCCACCCAGCCAATCTCTCTCAAGAAGTTTGCTGCCTGCCTATGACCCGCATATGTGACATGACAAAGCAGCTACCAAATTTGTTTAAGCCACAGGACTACTGTCCACTTGCTGAGGTGATTGGCTCCAAGGCAGACTTGTTCTGCAGTGAAGCAGGGGATTGAGGTGGGCAGGGCTTGTTTTCCGATATCAAGGCCACTCGAAGCAGCCAAGGGAGCCGCCAGGACCCAGAAGCCCCCAGAAGTTCTACTCAGACAGAGGTCTCAGGGAAACACATCACAGTCCAGGTCTTGGGCTGCAGGGTGTGCCCAAGTCTTCTGTCAGTATCCAACAGCAGCAGTGAAGGGTATGCCTCTGGGAGATGTGCCCAGGTTGAAGAGCTGCTCAAACAGGTAGCGGAGCTTCGGGAGCAGGTGAGCAGGCTCAGGAGCATCAGGGAGTCAGAGAGGGAAATTGACTGGTGGAGGTGTCCTCTACCCTCTCTGAGACAGACTCATGAGCCTGCCACAGCACAAGTGTCTCTTGCTATGCAGAATACAAAAGTTCCCTCATCCCACCAGGCAGTAGGAAGGGACCTAAGCCAAGGGGGAAATGGAGACAGGTTTCTGTTCGGGGTGGTAGGCGAGCCCTGTCCCTGCTCATTTCACCTTCTCATCTACCCTTATGTAACAGGTACAAGGCTCTAGAACACAACAGTCAGAATGACGTAGACGAAAGCCTGTCCCAGTTGAAGAGGGTGCCTAAGGCAAGGCAACCTACCCCCAGTATTGCTACATCTTCTGTCAAGAAAGAAAGAAGGGTTATCATCATGGGGGACTCCCTTCTGAAAGGGACAGAAGGCCCAATATGCCGACTGGACCCAACTCAAAGGGAATCTGTTGGCTCCCTGGGGCTCAGGTGAGAGACTTCGCTAAGAAAGTCAAGCACCTGGTACGGCCCACCGACTACTATCCGCTACTGGTCTTTCAGGCTGGTAATGATGAGGTAGCAAGGAGAAGTTCAAGAGGGACTTTAGGGCTTTAGGGCGACTAGTTAAAGCTTCAGGGGCACAGGTTGTGTTTGCCTCTGTCCTTCCGATAGGGGGGATCGATGCTGACAAGCAGACTCATCACATTAATATGTGGCTTCGGGACTGGTGCAACTGGCAGAACTTTGTTTTTTTTTGATCATGGGAAGGTCTATGCGACACCAGGCCTGCTGGCACCAGATGGGATGCGCCTCTCTCAGAGGGGGATTAAGATTTTTGCTCAGGAGTTCACAGGGCTGATAGATAGGGCTTTAGGCTAGAGTTGAAGGGGGAAAGGGATAAAACCAGGCACGCCAATGATGAGCTAAGGGATGGTGCTCTAGAATCAGAGGGACTGTGTGCTAGTGAAGTCTTTTAGTCAGCTCCACAAGGTGCTGCATGTAGGGAGGCGCATTTGAAGTGCTTCTACATAAACGCACACAGTATGAGGAATAAAATGGATGAACTAGAAGTCTTGGCCCAGTCCCACAGCTATGACATCATCAGCATAAGCGAAACTTGGTGGGATGAGTCCTGTGGCTGGTGTGTCACAATAGATGATTACAGGCTCTTCAGGAGGGACAGGCAGGGTAGGTGAGGTCGGGGGGTGCCGATGTATATGAAGCAGGGGCTAGACTGTGTGGAACTTCAAGTTGGCCTCTACACCAATGCACACAGCATGGGGAATAAGCAGAAGGAGTTGGAAGCCATGGTGCAGTTAGAAAACTGTGATCTAATTGCTATCATGGAAGTGTGGTGGGACGAATCACACAACTGGAACACTGGAATGGAGGGCTACAAGCTTTACAGAAGGGATGGTCAGGGAAGGAAGGGTGGGGGCGTTGCCCTTATGTTAAGAAATTGGTAGATTGTGAAGAGTTACCGCTGAGAAACAGCCATGAGCAGGTTGAGAATATGTGGGTAAAAATTAAGCAGCAGACCAATAAAGGGCATCTTGTGGTTGGGGTCTACTACAGGCCACCTGATCAAGGGGAGCCTTTTGATGAAGCCTTGTAGTTCTAAGTACAAAAAGCATTGTGCTCACAGGCTCTCATCCTGCTGGGGGATTTCAATCACACATGTCTGCCAGGAAAGCTACACAGCAGGCAGTAAACAATCCAGGAGACTCCTTGAGTGCATTAAGGCCAGCTTCCTCGTCCAGGTATTAGACAAACCAACCAGAGGAGAAGCGTTTCTGAACCTGGTGCTCACCAATGTGGATGACCTCATTAAAGAGGTTAAGATTGAAGGCAGTCTGGGTTGCAGTGACCACACCCTGGTTGAATTTGTGATCTCAAGGGATGTGGGCCTGGCAAAGAGCACATTCAGAACCCTCAACTTTATAGGAGTGAACTTCCATTTATACAAAGAATTAGTGGATGAGATCCTGTGGGACACTGTCCTTAGGGAAAGAGGATCTGATCAGAGCTGGCAACTCTTTAAGGATATTTTTTTTAGAGCTCAAGAGCTCTCCATCCCCATGTGGGGGGATCCCCGCATTTAGACTACACATTAGCTCAAAATTCTTTACTGTAAGGGTAGTGAGTCACTGGAACAGGTTGCCAAGAGAAGTTGTAGATGCCCCATCTCTGGAGGTGTTCAAAGGCAGGCTGGATGAGGCCATGAACAATCTGATCCTTTTTTTTTTTTTTTTTTTTTAAGTACATCTTGTACTTTGTAGGGTCATTGTGGGATTGAAGATCTCCATCATGTTTTGAACACTGCAATTAAAAATAATAATAAAGGTTTATTGAGAGGAACTTCATAACTTCTTACCTCACAAGTTTGACAATGAAGATTTTTGTGATGCAGATGTTGCAAACATAGAAACCCTGTTTAAAAGTCAAACTTTGATTACTTGATGGCAACAATGGGCCAAAAAGTGTGGGAGATATCAAGGAATTAGTCTTCTCCCTTGATCACATGGGGAGTGCTGTTTATAATTACAATTACTACACTCTACTGATTGCAGAGTAAGTTCCTGAACAGCATTGATAGCTAGACCAGGGCTAACCACATGACACCTACCAGAAGAAAATAAATATAAAAGCACTGTGTTCTTTTAAAAGAATGGCACAGCAGCTGGGCATAGTTCTTCCTTGTTTTTTCCTTGCAATAAATTAATAAGCTTAGAAAGAATGTCTTATGTCTTCCTGTCTCATACATGTTTTGAATTATTGAATCCATACACAATCACAGCACTTGCACATATAGTTTACTGTGCAGTCATATAAAAGTTTCTTTGTTTACTAGTTAGTGTAAACATGAAAATTGCAACATATATATATATAATGCAATTGACACAAAGAGAATAACAGAAATATGCAAAAAAGTCAAGTTCAACTGATAAGCCCATCTTCAAAGCCAGAGGGAAGCCAAATTTGTGTTTCTGTTTTGTTTTGCTTTGTTTTCTAAAGATACTTGCACGGTTGAAATGGGTGGGCAAGTATGGCAGAGGATGAGACGTGTAAAGATCTAGCAGCCTACATCAGCAGTAAATTTAAAACAGAGCTATCTGTTTTTTGACTTTTTAAGTGATGAAACGTGACATGGCAATTATGTTAGTATTTTAAGGAGTATGTTAGTATTATGGGTGGGTAAAAAAAAAAGGAAAAGAGAAGAAACCATTATTGAAATATAAATCTTCACTAGTTAATACCTCTATAAAAGTGTGAAATAAATATATATATATATATATATGAAATCCTGCTTCTTATTGAATTCTATAAACTGTCATTTATGTCAGTAATAATGGAATTGTGCAGTCTTTACTTCACAGCTTTGGTTCTTCAGGGATATATTTCACTGTTAATTCATATTAGGCCATTAAAGCAAAAAGAGCCTTCCTAACTTTGGATGGAAAATAAATTTTACTGTTATTTCTATGACTAACATAAAATAAAGAATTTTGCTTTGAAAATTGGTCCATTTTTTTATCACTGATTGATATTCTGCGCCACATAACTTGCCCAATACACAAAGTGTTCAATTTTATTGTGTCTTTTTGTGATAATGTCACATTCATGAACCGTTTGTGATATGTCAGTCTTTCTGCCTCTCTTCTCATGAGCATCTCAGTTCCTCTTGTCTCAAGAGGGAACACAAAACCACCAATTATTTGAACTCCAAAGAAGAATAGAACTAAATGCTAGCCTCTGATGATCAGTCAAAGCTTCTCCTGAATTCAGTATTGCATATTTGTATATATCATTTCTGCTATTGACAATGCTGAGTGAGCTAAATGAACTTAAGTATTTTGTTTTTATCTCAGTATGTTTTGGAAGGTTTTATTTAACATTCTTTTCATACATTTTGAATCATAAATATTCTGTTATTTATTTTAGTAGTCATTAAAGCCTCATAAATGTAATAACGATAACAGGACTTGACTCATGACTTTAAGGCTCATAAATTAAGATAAGATATCTTTTGACTCTTTTGTAGGATATCTGTTTCTTTAAATCACTACACCAAGTTTAATCGACTGTATATTTTTATCTGTTTTCTAAAAAAAAAAAAAAAAAAAGTTCATGGGGATGAGGAAAATGTGAATGAATAAATTAACACAAATAATTTGCTTCTAGGGAATATAGCAATTTTTTTTTCTTGATGGTAATAATAGAACCAATATCCTTCTTGGACAATCACATATATTAGGTGTATATCCTAAATTTACTGTATGTAGTTCTACTCCAAATTTTAAATGGAAATGAGCAATTGATTTTTATGTTTGTAATTTTTTGGTCTCATGTATAGCTTTAGAGAGAATTTATTGTGCAGTGTGTGAAATGAAGTTTGCTTTACCAATATAGTAAAAGTAAACCTCGTTAAATTATTCATTGTCAAAATATTTAGTTGAAAATGTAGCCCTTTTCATATTAATTAATCATAGACACAGTGGTCCTAATTTCTAAAATATATGAACTTGTCCTAATTCCCCATTTTGTTATACAAGCAGTAGGTGGCTGTTCTGAAATAGAAGAATATATGTATGGTAGTATAAAATTAAAGAATTATTAAACAGAAAGTAATGATTTTTGTTCATTAGAACTTTCTAAATAATGCTCATTGAACACATAAGTAGTTTGCAGACTTTAATAACAAAGCTTGCAAACTGGGGCTTTTGGTTAGGGTGGCTGTTCATTTTTTTCATAGTGTCTGTTCCACCCTATGGTTTATTTTTTATATAAGATACATTTTAAAGATAGAAAGAAGCCATTAGGTCCCTTGCATTTTCTTTGCAGAAACATGTGTGAGCCAGTTTTTACACCATATACAGAGAGAGAGAGAGAGAATGTAGTCTGTTATTTACTCACTGTTGGCATATTTCATATATAAACTCAGCAGTTGTACCTCATATGCTTAGCTGTCAACACTTTAATGAAACATTCAGTAGATCAAATTCTGTCTGTACCTTAGCATACATGCTAAACAAAGGATTGAATCTGCATCAGTTTTGCTTGCTAAAATATGAACATTTTTTCCTCTTCTTATTATTATTAAACTAAAATGAAAGCTACTTAAATTCAAGTAGCAACTTGAATTTAAGCAACTGTGTTCAGTTTTGGGCCCCTCGCTACAAGAAGGACATCGAGGTGCTTGAGCAGGTGCAGAGAAGGGCGACAAAGCTGGTGAGGGGCCTGGAGAACAAGTCCTACGAGGAGCGGCTGAGGGAGCTGGGCTTGTTCAGCCTGGAGAAGAGGAGGCTCAGGGGCGACCTTATCGCTCTCTATAGGTACCTCAAGGGAGGCTGTAGCAAGGTGGGGGTTGGTCTGTTCTCCCACGTGCCTGGTGACAGGACGAGGGGGAATGGGCTTAAGTTGCGCCATGGGAGTTTTAGGTTAGATGTTAGGAAGAACTTCTTTACTGAAAGGGTTGTGAGGCATTGGAACAGGCTGCCCAGGGAAGTGGTGGAGTCACCATCCCTGGAAGTCTTTAAAAGACATTTAGATGTAGAGCTTAGTGATACGGTTTAGTGGGGAATGTTAGTGTTAGGTCAGAGGTTGGACTCGATGATCTTGAGGTCTCTTCCAACCTAGAAATTCTGTGATTCTGTGATTCTGCGAAGGAACTTAACATCATAGAAATAAAACAGAATTGATGCTTTTAAATCTGTGGACTTTTCTACAACTACCATTTAGGAATCAGTAAGTATTTAGATGGTTTCAGGTAACTGATTTTGACTTAAGCCTCATCTTGCATTTGTTGATGCTGTGACAAAGTTCCCAGTGGTACAGACATAAAGCAGTATACAATCAGCTCTTGTTTTACCCTTTTAAGGGACTGCCAATATGCATTGCATCAGCTTCTCATGAAGTCTGATGTGTGCTAGTTCCTCTGTGTGGAAAAAGACTGCCAGACATACAGCTTTCACCTCCTGCTTCTGAAGGTTAGACATTAGTAGCTTTACAACTGCTTTTTCTTCTGCATTTCAATTTGACTTTGTGTATTATCAAGATGCATATTCATGCTAGGGGAAGAATATTGGCAAAATTTCTGCCTATATTTCTTAAGAGTAAAGAACTTATTTTGTTAAGGGGATGGAAAATGGACTCTTAATTTTATTGTTAAAGCAAAAATACCTGAGGGTGATTTGACACCTAACAGTTGTTCAATACAACACAAAGAATGTAAACTTCTATTGTTTGCTTTAGAGTATCAACAGTTCAAAGAGCTAAGAAAATGTACTAGGTTACACCTTCCAAATACAGCGGGTGTAAATACACATCAGGCACATACTTTGAATTACTGATAGGTTGGGCTTTAAAGAGCTAAAGAACAAAGAAACACACTGAGAAATTGTTTGAATCATGTTCAAAATAAACCACTCCCTGTACTTGACCTTAAAGATTTATAGTTTTGCATTTTTTAGTTTATCCCATTTAATTATGAGTAATACCAATCCCCCTGCCAAAAAAAAAAAAAAAAAAAAAAAAAGACTTGAAAGTCTTGCTTTTATACAGTAAGGTTAGTCAACAATTTATGAAGGGGATTATTTCTTACAAAACAAAATTATTTTTTCTCAGTATCCAATTTTAAAACCTGCAATGTATGAGATTAGAGATTAAGTAAACCAAAATGAAAATGCACACTTTTTTATGCTCTGTTTTAGTATTGTCATTGTAATTAAAATAAATATTAAATAAATATAAAATAAAATAAAATATATAGTGACAGAAGCCTATGTTTTGAAAGTTCAGAGTCTAAATTAAGACACTTAAACAGAATTAGTTTATTTTTCAGGTGTGCTGAGCACTTACAGTTATGAGAAACTTACAGTTATGAGCACTTACGTTATGAGAAATGAGTGTTCAGTACTGGTGTAATGAAGATCAGTAAACTGAGAGAAGGTGTTTGAACAGCCTGCCCTTCAGCATCCAGAAGTAAAACTGAAACCAAGGACTCCCTCCTGTGAAGGAAGCTTCTTGCAAGTCTCATATTGGTCTTTCCAGTCTGCCCTTTAAGTAGTCAACTTAAATACCCTGATCTTTTTCCCTCGTAGATGTGTGGAAGCTCCTGGTCAATGATGGCACCTTTTTTCATTTAGGTTGTCATTATGAATTTTTTGTTCCATTGGAAAGCTAAGCATGTTGATCATTCCCACTGAAAAATAATGAAAACACACACACACACACAAAAAGAAAGAATGACTACCTGTTACATGTTCTTTACTTCATTGCACTTTAATTGTTCCTAAGAGAAAGAGGAGGTATATTTAGAAGGTATTTAAATTGTGCTTCAAATACCCATACCGCCTGTCTTGGAACAGGAATTAGAACCCAAATTTGAAATGTTCCAGGCTAACAATTTAATCCACAGAGTATGAACTATTTGAGATTTCTGAAATGTTCTTGTTGTTGTTGTTTTTTTTTTTTTTTTTTTTTTGACACAAAAAACAAAACAAAACAGAACAAAAAACCAAACAACTATTTAAATATTGAATGGTACAAAAATGTGAGCATTTTATCTTAATAACTTACCCTTACATTACAGAATCACATACTTTCTCCCTCTTCTGGCTACCACTCTTCCTCTCTGCTCTCATTTTGCAAGCCAACGATTATTAATTCATACCAATGTAAATTCAAGTGGGTTTCAAAGGAAATGCATGCTATAAACCACTTAAAAAAGCTCTTCTTGCTTAAATCCCTCTATGGATCTAGCCCCAAATACCTACATTTCCATGTAGATACCATCTTTCAAATGAGTTTTAGACAAAGAATTGAACTCTAATTTCTTTCTGGAAATGTGTTCTGGAGTGAGTAAAAAGACACTTCTTTCAGCGGTGTGTTTCATATTTAGGTGTAGTATTTTTCATAAGAAACTGCAACAAAAAAATTACAATGTTTTGCAAAATTTGAAGATAGAGAATTAAGAATAGCAGAAGTAGATACTGATATGGCTGGTAGATTAGCATTCTTTTGAGAGTTGCTTCCAATCTGGTAATAGTGTATGACAAATAAGGTGGTGCTTTGAATGATGGAAGGTATCGTGAATAAGGAAAAAATATCTGAAATAACATCTGAAGTCTAAATCAATGTTCTTCTAGAGTCAATTAAAATACTATCATTGCCTTAGTACAATTAGGATTAAAGTCCCAAAAGTTGTTACTTTTCATTAATATTAGTTCAATATTTTTTTCAATTAAAAATTTCAAAGTTTCTATTTTTATTGACTGTATAAGTAGAGGTATCATTGGCTTTACTTTTAGGGATCTTTCCTTTTTTTTCATGATTTCTGTACTCCTTCTCTGTTGTCACTCTTAAGAAACACTTCAGGCTGTGCAAACAGCAGATCCCAAAATGAGACCATCCAAAATTTAAATGAAGGTAGCAGTAACCTTCTTCCATAAGCCTAAACCCCTGAAAACCCATATCTAGGGTCAAAACTTAAGAAGCTGATCTGGTCCCTAAGCAAGTACCACCTCAGTCCAAAATTCCCTGAAGTCCAGCTAAGACTTCCAGGGCTTCACTGCTGCCTATTATCTAGAGACTAGATCTGACAAGCCTGAAGGCATATAGGCATATTTTATAATCTAGAAACTGCCAGGGTGACAGTCAGGTTTTTTTGACAGTCTGCCCAGATGGAGACATTCCATCTTTTTCAAACAAACTTTTTTTTTTTTTTTTTTTAACAACAAAATGTCACTCACTTTGAAAATTTCTATCTCTAGTAGAAAGACTGCTGTGTAACTTTACTAAATTTCCTCATTACATTAGTTTAGACTGATAATATGTATACATGTGGTTGCTGTTTATTGATCTTCATTGAGGTTCATTAGATGTCCACCACACCTAGTTAAGTCTTTGTAAAGAAACAAAACAAAACAAAAAATATTGGTTTCCCAAATAAAGAACCAAAACATGTAATCCTGATATGTACAGCTCTTCTGCAGATTTCATTGCTTAACTCACTCTGTTCTTCAGCATGGATATTCTCCTTTACCACGCTATAATGTGGTAAACAAAGGATTCATCAGCACCAGGAGACATGGTCTTTAACACACATTAACTCAGTCCAAACAGAAGAATGGAAAAATTAGATGTGAGCTTCATTTTCCTCTTTACACACAGGCAAGCTAAAGTACTGCAGGAAAAAATCAAAATGGAAAATGAGTTTTCTACAGGGAAAAAAATAAGTATACTTTATCCAAATGTTCTAGAGTCTAGACTTCCCTGATTTGAATAAGAAATAAATACAATTTAAACCACTGATATTTACATAACAGTACAAAGTCTCTTTAAAACTACAAGAATGTCCTAATTAAATTGTAGCATTTTCTGTCTCATGAACTTGCATGGGATCAAAATATGATTTGAAAATCTTAGCAATTATTGCAAGGATTTACTCAACTGAGTCTGCAGTTAATTTTGAGCATGTTTGCTTAGATTAAACAAGTTAGGATTTTCCTAATATAAGACATGTAGGTTTATTGAATTCTACATAAGAAAGAAGTTTTTATTAATTTCATATGGAAATGTTTTATTATGAAAACTTTTTAGCCTAGAAATTACTACATAGAAGACAAAATTACATAATGAAAACATTTCAATATTGCCAACAAATTAAATAGCAACCAATGGTTTTAAAGTGTTCTATATGAGTTGTTGCAATCAATCGTGTTCTGAAGACAACTTTCCATTGGCTAAAATTAACGAGAAGAATGTGTGCTTGTGAATCTGGGTCCTTATGTCTTCTGTTTAATGTAGCAACCTAAAACACACCTGAATTGAGTCATTTGACTGAATGTACATTCATTTGCATTTATACCTAGTCTTTTCACACTAAAACCTTACAGTCAGTACTGTAGGTCAAATGCATCATGGCCTAAAACTATTATATCTCTCTGTTGATTAGTAAGGGACCCTGGAGAACCTAAGTTAGCAACTTCCCATGCATGGATGGATATTACTCAGCAGGTTTTATTAAAATCCTTGCTCAGATACTAAATGCCCTGAATTTTTGCTGTCTCTCCCACATATCTCAAAGGTGTATCACTCCTTTTGCCGTGTTGAGCCTGGTTAGGATAATTAACTTAGATGTGGGAGTTTTGGTGTTTAATTATGCCTCAAACACTGGAAGAGCTGACATTAAAAAAACATTTTTCACCTTTTATTTTTGTACTCCAAGTATTTTGGATACCAAATGACAGACTGTACAAAGACTTAAGGTTTCTGGGTGAATACTCGGACTAAATCCACAGTACTTGGATATTCTTTCTTGGAGTTCTGACCATATTTCCTACTCAATTTATTCTGCACTTAAATATCACTAGTACAGTGAGAATGACTGCATGAACAATCATTTGTATAGGATTTGGAAAAGTAATGTTCAAAATTTCAGAAAAAGAATATTCAGATACTTATCTATTCAAAATGGCTTACAGCTAGGAAAAATATGATATCCAACAATACTCTTTACAATTGTCAAAAATGTATTTAGAGTGTTCTAAAAGCAGGAAGAGGTTTGTTTGTTTGTTTTAAATCATTGATCATATTTGGGAGAAGCATTGAATTTCAGTACTCATAGCTCCTTCTTTCAGGCACCAACTTCTGACCTGATGGAACTTCTGCTAAGGAGACAGTTTTGCGTGATGTTGGAAAACAAACATACATAAGTAGCAGATGAGGATTTTTACATTTGCAATGTCTTTCTTTCTGAGTAGTGATAGTCCTGATAGATATTTTGACATAGCATGCTGATGGGAAACAGGAAACAGACATGCTAGGGATGAGCTAGAAGACCACTGAAGTAATTTAAAAGAATAAAGACTGTCAAAAACAATAACATGTACATACTGATCTCTATTACAGGTATCGCCAAGACAGATGAAAGAGATAGTGTAACAGATACCCAGAATAAACTACTTATGACACTGCATCAGGAGAAAACAACCACAATGGCAGTCTTCCAAATGTCCAAGAGGTTTGCAAGGCTACATTAGCAAGGACAATCACATGAGCTGATCTGTGAGTGTTCTGCCTCTTATGCTGTATCCACTAATATAATCTTGTTTTGGCTATCTTGAAGCTGCATAAAAATTAAAATAAATAGTTTTGAATGCTTAAAGAAAAAGAAAAAGTTATGATCAAGCATGAGAATTCAGAAAACCTGAACACCCTCCCCAAATCACCTTTATTACTTAAGCTAAATCATTATGAAAAAAATAATATTTTGTTATTTTATTTATTTGATTTGTTGTTGTATTTTTTGTTCTCTCTTTCTCTCTCTCTCCCCCTTTCCTTTTGCCTTCAGTAAAAGGCTTCAATGGGATAAAAAAATATATTTTTTTAATGTAAATAGAATTTCAATGATGAGATTAGTCTAGAAGCAAGGTTAGAAAAAAAATCAACACAGTAACTGAAATTTATAACTGACAAACAGGTGGAAAACTGCAAAAAGTGACACTGTTGAAGTTCCTTACAGTAAAAAGTAGACTTGTGTAATAAAGCCCTGTTAATTTTCAGTGAGGAGTGGATAACTACCTATTCTTGCTGCTTTTGAAAGTGTTCTTATAATCAATCTTAAAAGAATTTGCACCATTCTGAAAATTTTGCTATAAAAAGCAATGTACCCTGTACTAATTTCTTGCATTGTCTTTGCAATTATTTCATATATTTAAAGAGCTTTTCCTGTTCAGCTCAACATCAGTCTTTTGACTCAACTTGGATTTTACTACAGAGTCAAGTGCAAAGTCCACACATAGCTGACGTGGAAAACAAATGTGTAGTGTAAGTGTACACCTGACAGTGACAAATATGGCAATTAAGGGAAAGGATAGGAGATTCCAAATTTCCAGGGTAAATCTGGACAGTAACCTGTTACTAGGGTTCTTAACACTGTTACCCTGAGAACAGAATATTAACTAAGTGGAAAAACTCTGTCTTCAAAAAGATGTGGCAGCCCAGCAATCACATCCACCAATTCACTCAGCACCCTCAGGTGCCCCAACCCATCTGGCCCCATGGACTTGTGACAGTTCAGGTGGAGTAGCAGGTCTCCAACTGTTTCCACCTGAACTGTGGACTTCCCACCCCCAGGTCAAGATGCCCTCCCAGTTCAGGAGGCACTCTGAGAATAAGTGGTCTGACTAGTAAAGATAGATGTAAAGAAGGCATTAAGAACATCAGGCTTTTCCTTATCCTCGGTAGTCATGTTTCCCCCCACCTCCAGTAAAGGATGGAGATCAGGATAATCAACTGATTTTGTTAACCACCTCTGTTCAATGCAGTTCACAGATCACAACAATAAAGCTTCAGAGCTCCAAGTCAATGAATCTAATGGAGGGGATGACAGATTTTGGTTAGCAAGTGAAATAAGTAAGCACATGATACAAAGCTCTCAGAATAGTGGAAAATGGAATTGGTTCATCAGTACATAAAAAATACTATTACTTTGTTTCCATTGCATAGGCTGATTGACTGCTTTTTATCATCTGAGGATTGAGCCCAGAAACAGTAGTATACATACATTAAAATCAATGTACATGTAAATCAAAGGAAGGGAACAGATTATTATTTTTTTATAAGAGATTATGATATCATATTTGACTACTTCATAAATCTTTCTAAGAAACCTCCCCTGTAATTCCAGTCTATGATCAATAAAAAGGATATGACATAAAAAGTATTACAAGAGATGATGAAAATGCAATTTCTGTCTTAGTAGATGGATGAGAAAACATTGTTTTGTCCTTAATTTTTAAAAAGTCAAAAAAGCATGCTAATAAATAGGTGTGGTCCTCGAAGGATACTTAGAAAATGTATCTGCTTCAGTTCATAAATCTCCCAAGTGTTTTGGAATTATCAGTTCCTTCAGGACAAGGAAACAAAAACGGCTGTTTCAATGTCAGCACTGCAAAAACTACGAATGTTTAAACAAATAATGAGATAAAATGCAATGCATAATTAAAGAGTTTCTTCAGAAGAAGTCTGGATTATATTTATTTTCAGGATGGCAGTGAAATACATTTGTACCTGTATATGCTCCAAAGGTGTCATTTTCATGAGTCTTACTGCACAAATAAGGCCTAAGCACATAATACATTATTAAAAGGGTTATTCATTTCAAAGAGAACAAAACTACATGAAAATAAATCTAATATTTGATTTTAATAATATATCAGAATTGCTAGTATAT
Source organism: Aythya fuligula (assembly GCF_009819795.1). NCBI lineage: Eukaryota > Metazoa > Chordata > Aves > Anseriformes > Anatidae > Aythya > Aythya fuligula. The sequence continues at coordinate 13,305,897 of NC_045560.1, read as the reverse complement.
TGGTCCAGAAGAAGACATTTAAACAAATGATAAAGAAACACAGATATTATTATTATTATTATTGCTGTTGTTGTTGTTTATGAGCAGTCTAAGAAAAATACCAGTTTGCAGCAGAGTAACTGGGCCTATGAAAAGAGTAACAAAGGTGAGATCTGTTTTTTGTTTTATAGTTCTTCTGTGAAGGTACTGGTCTGAAATTGGTTCTTATTAGTACTGTAGCAGCAATATTTAGTTTCAGCAGGCAATCCAAACATATTTGAAGTGGCTCAGTAACATAAGTTATGTGGAGTAGTTGCCAGAATAGGCTTTGTGTTCAGAATTCAATCCCTATCTAATTTAATGAATCAATCAATAAAAACTGGCTTCCAGACTCAGTCAAAGGCATTTCTGATTTGGGCAAATAGCCACTAAATCACTCTGCAGATTTCTTCAAATATGGCATACGAACCACGAGTAGTTTAGCTTACTTCACTGAAAACCTTAAGTTATGGAACTAGTCCCTTTATTTCCTTTATTTCTAATTGGAAAAGTGTCTTGCCTTACTTTTTAAGGTCCTGAAGAAAGAGAGTTGATATACTGCAACCAGTGTACCATGGCAAAAGCAGATCTGGAGAGCAAAGCAGTTCTTGCCGAGACACAAACTTCTATTCTTCCATGATGCAAACATAAGAATGATAAGACAAGAAAACTGGGAAATTTGTTACAAGAGTGTATGTCCCACCTGAACTAACATTCCTGTTTGAAGATCCTCATAAGCAATCACAACAAATGGCTTAGTTTACCTAGCACTAAGGTGGTTTCACCTTGATGGGCAGATATTATCTTTGTTCTAAACCAGGAACCTCAGGCCCTTAAATTTAGCTGTGGGTATTCTGGTCTAATAACTCTGGCCTAATACATCCTGAATTCTGGACAAGCTTCAGGAATATATTTATTTGAATCTTCCATGAGCTCCACCATGCCCATTGTGAGTTGTTATGATGCATCCTATTTTTTTAATTTTTTGCTGACAAAAGACACATCTAAATTTGTACTTCCTGAGACTGAATGAACAATATACATATTCTCAGCTCTACCTTGTCCTTTTTACATTTCATTTCAATGATAAACAGTCAGAGTTGTCAATGTAAACACACAAATAATTTTAGATGATATTATTATTATTTTATTTTGTGAGATTCTGGGGTATGTGATCACATAGTTAGGAAACTTTATTCACATAGTCAAATGTCTTACAACTCTATGCATCAATATCAGCACTATTATGGGCACAGAAAAGAAGAAGTGAAAGACTGGAAAAGGAACCTGAATGAAGTTCAGTGGCTTTATTTCTCTTCTCTTTTCTCTCCCCTGCATTTGTTCATCCACACAGATGACTCACCAGTTATTAATACCATATTTAGTGAAGATGACCAGAAAGCTAGTGGAGGAATACAGACTTCTTTGAGGAAACAAACCTTAGGAAGATGTATTTCCATGTATCACATGAATAAACAATTTGAAAAGTTATCGAAGCATCTGCATTGGCCATCACATACTGGACAGGTAAGGGTCTGATTATCTTTGTCATCTGCACTGCAATGTGTCCCATTCTACTGTAATTAAAATGCTGTGAAAAGAATGTACTCAATTTTTAATGTTAAAACCCGAGTTTTAATTAAAAATTGTTTCAAGAAACCTCAGCTGACACTGGCTAAGGCTATAAATATTCCATAGTTTAATTACTTGGAAATCTAAGATTCCTCCTTCTTGGTAAGCCATCCAGTTTTGCAAGCTAGTCATTATCTCTTTAGATACCAGTAGTTAAAAATTAAGAATCAGTGTTACTGTCTTTCATGTTGTTTTCAAAGCTTTCCCATAATGTCTCAGAAGTGATTTCACTTTCCAAATATCTTTTTGGCAGGTGTCCGATTGCTAGCCTTAATAATACTCTTTGTATTACTTTCTTTAAAATTGACAGCCCCATTGAGCCAATGCCTGTGTGAAATGTGATTCTAACACTACTGTGAGAGTTAGATGGTGATCTATAATCAAAATTTGAATCCAATTGTGTCCTCAAGCAATTGAACTCTATTTTCTGTTACTTTGTCTGCTTTTTGCTTATGTCAAGGTTTTATATTTGGGACAAGTTTCAACACATCGCACAACAAAAGGATACAGTGGACAAGGAAAGAATGAATCCTCTAATAACCATGAATTATTTACTGCAGATTTGAGAGGGATTCAAACACTTCTGATACTCCTTTTGCTAGAATCAGGAGTTGCTTTCCAAGTGGGATCCTTTGACATGAACCATGTATTGATTTAACCACTCAGATTACAGGCAATTTCTTCAACACTCCTTTTAAAAGAAGTGTCCAAATAGGAAACGTATCATGCCCTTACTCTACCTGAAGAGGCTTGGAATGTTAAAAAAAAAAAGATGGCAAACAAGCGTTTAAACACCCACAGCATTTTTGCAGCCTCTACCAAAGCTAAGTTACAAATGCATTGGCAATAGTAGTAGTAATATCCACATTTTTCTCTTTAACTTTCTTGTTTTCTGAAGATGGAGGATGATATTCTCATGTCCCTTATAAATTTACATAAAATAAAATTGTTTGCTGCTTCCTATAAGAGTATATATGAACTATATCAGTAGTGATTGATGATAGTCGCAGGGAAGTCAGAGTTAGGTCATTACAACTATGCAGATATAAAGCTTCTATTTCAGTGTCTCAAATCCTTTCAGAAATTTAGGTATTCAAGGCATTTAGACATTAAAAGCAGTTCTATTCTCCTAAGCAACTTTTTAGATCTGGACCATGCTGTTTTGTTGGTTTTGTGACCCTGGGCATGTTGGTTTTGTGACCCTGGGCATGAAGGTAAATAATTCTTTTGACTTTATCATATTTTGTTTTGTATCACAAATAACAAAGAAATGCCATATATAGTAACTCTTTCATTCCCATTCATACTCAAAAGTAAAAAAGAAAAAAAAATGTTTAGCTAACCTGAGCTAAACATAATTACTATTAATAATGTAATTATTTTTGCTCTTAACTGCAGCACAACATATTCAAACTCTGAGGTCCCATGAAAAAAAATTCTCTGGCTTTATAAATAAATGATTTTGTTACTGTTTTCTGAAGGGTTCACAAGAAGGTGAAAGCATACACTTTTTTCCTGTACGGTTTACCTTGCATAGACCATGAATACAAAGCAGCTCTTAAGGAACAAAGTTACTTGTTTGTTTGTTTTCATTTAAATATAGTCTGGAATATATGTAGTTAAATAAAGGGTATGTGCTCAAGGTGAAAGGCAAGTCTGCTTACTGGACTTGAATTTACAGCCATACATATTGAGAACGTGAAAAAAGTAATTTGGGTTGTTTAATTACATTGTCAAGGGATGCTGTAGCAAACCTGAGTTTATAAACGATTCACGCTGTAAGAAATCTAGCATTCAAGTGGGCTAAATGACTGCATAAAAAGAGTTGATAATCAGTGAATACAAATCTAATAAGAGTGTTTTTTTGTTGTTGTTGTTGTTTTTTTGTTTTTTTGTTTTTTTTTGTGTGCGTATGTGTGTGTGTTTTGTTTTGTTTTATTTTGTTTTTCATCTAAGTTTTAAGTAATATTTGACAATTCAGGAATATGCCACTAAATTGTTACTATTTACATTTTAACTTGTGTCATTGGGTTAAGGACAAATAAAGTGAGAAATAAAGTGAGATTCAGAGTGCCTAATGGGACTGTCCAATTCAGATATTACACCCACCCCCCAAAAAGAATATATACATACATATATATATATGTATGTATGTATGCTGGAGAGTTCCTGTTAGACTATGTAAATTTGGGCTGGAATTAGTCTAAGAAGAGTTCTTCAGTGAGGAATGGCCAGCCCAGAGGAGATTTACCTACTAGCCATAGATAACCCTTATAACCCTGGCTGAAGAAGGATACTAGGAAAGGTGCCACCTACCTGGCAGCATCTCCTCCTCAACTGGCTATTGAGGGTGCCAAAAAAACAGATTAGGTCAGACCTCTTCACGAACTACATCTAAAATTAGGCAAAGGACACCACACATAGATCCCTCAGAGAGAAACAGGCACTTTTGTAAAGAGTCAGGCAAACCCTGTACATAAATCCAAGTGCTGGCTTGGGGAAGAGATGACAGGTAGAAGAGTCTGTCTGAACTCCTATTCCTCCCTGATAATCTAATAAATACAGGATCAAGCACCCCCAGTTTACAGACGACACCGAGTTGGTGGGCAGTGTTGATATACCAAACAGTAGAAAGGCCCTGCAGAGGGACCTGGAAAGGTTAAATCGATGGGCAGAGGCCAATGGGATGAGGTTCAACATGGCTAAGTGCCAAGTCCTGCACTTTGATCACAACAACCTCATGCAGCACAACGGGCTTGGGGAAGAGTGGCTGGAAAGCTGTGCAGAGGAAAAGGATCTGGGGGTGTTGGTCAATGTACTTGCCTGAATGTGATCTAGCAGTATGCCCAGGTGGTCAAGAAGACCACAAACATCCTGGCTTGTATCAGGAATAGTGTAGCCAGCAGGACCAAGGTGGTGATTGTCCCCCTGTATTCTGCTCCTGTGAGGCTGCACCTCGAGTACTGTGCTCAGTTTTGGACCCCACACTACAAGAAGGACATCAAGGAGTGTGTCCAGAGAAGGGCTACGAAGTTGGTGAAGGGCCTTGAACACAAGTCCTATGAGGAGTGGCTGAGGGAACTGGGGTTGTGTAGTCTGGAGAAGAGGAGGCTCAAGGGAGACCTTATTGCTCTCTGCAACTACCTGAAAATGAAGTTGTAGGGAGCTGGGGATAGGCCTCTTCTCAAAGATAACTAGCAATAGGACAAGACAGAATGGCCTCAAGTTGTGCCAGGGGAAGTTCAGTTTGGAAAGTTTTTACCCCTTAGTTTTTATCCCTTAGCGATACTGAAAGTTTTTACCCCTTAGTGATAATTCAGGCTGCTAGCAACAAAATCTCTGAGAGAGAAGCTTGAAGGCTATCAGAAGAGTACTTCAGGGGATTGGGGCAATTAATGAATGGAGCGGCAACACAGGTGGTGTTTTCGTCTATCACGAGAATTTGTTTGTTCATTTGTTTTTGATCATGGGGAGGTTTACTAAGCACCTGGCCTGATGGCTAAAGATGGGTCCCACCTGTTTCAAAGGAAGAAACAGATTCAAGCCCAGGAGGTGGCAGGGCTCATCAAAAGGGCTTTAAACTAGGAACTAGGGGAGATAGGGATGAAATGAGGCTTGACGGAGATGAGCCTGGGGGTGCAATCCCAAGGGTGAGGGCAATGGCACAGCTGAAGTGCATCTACACCAATACATGCAGCATAGGCAATAAACAGGAGGAGCTGGAAGCCATTGTGCAGCAGGCAAACTATGGCCTGGTTGCCATCACTGAAATGTGGTGGGACCACTCCCACAACTGGAGTGCTGCAATGGACGTCTACAAGCTCTTCAGAAGGACAGGCAACAAAGAAGAAGGAGTGGTGCGGGTCTCTATATTAGAGAGTGTTTCAATAATGTTGAGCTCAGGGTTGGGAATGATAAGGTAGAGTCCCTGCATATGAGGATCAGCGGGGTGGCCAACAAGGTGGACATCCTGGTGGGGGTCTGTTTTAGACTGCCAAACCAGGATGAAGAGACAAATGAGGTATTCTATAAGCAGATTGTGGAAGTCACACAATCACTAGTGCTTGTTCTCATGAGGGACTTCAACTTCCTGGACATATGCTCGAAATACAATAAAGCCCTGAGGAGGCAGCCTAGGAGGTTCCTGAGGTTCCTGGAGCGTGTGGAGGACAGCCTCCTGACTCAGCTGGTTAGTGAGTCTATCAGAGGGGGTGCCCCGCTAGGCTTGCTGTTCATGAACAGAGAAGGACTGCTGGGAGATGATGTGGTTGGGAGTTGTCTTGGGGAGGATGACCACGAAATGGTAGAGTTCTCTATTCTTGGTGAAGGCAGGAGGGCTGTCAGTAAAACTGCTACCTTGGACTTCTGGAGAGCAGACTGAGCTGTACAGGACACTGGTAGGGAGGGTCCTTTGGGAGACAGTCCTGAAGGGCAGAGGGGTCCAGGAAGTCTGGGTGCTCCTCAAGAAGGAAGTCTTAAAAGTACAAGTGCAGGCTGTCCCTGCATGCTGTAAGGTGAGGAAGAAGACTGGCATGGCTGAACAGGGAACATTTGCTGAGTGTCCAGGAAAAAAAGAGAGTTTATGCATGGTGGAAGAAGTGACAGGCAACTCGGGGAGAGTACAAAGAAGTTGCCAGTATATGCAAAGAAAAAATCAGGAAGGCTAAATCCCAGCATGAGCTCAGCCTGGCCACTACGGTTTTATAAATATATTAATGTCAAGAGGAACGGCAGAGATAATCTCCATCCTTTACTAGACTACTGGACACAGAGGGGAACATAACTACTGAGGATAAGGAAAAGGTTGATGTTCCTAATACCTTCTTTGCATCTGTCTTTACTAGCCAGACCACTTATCCTTGGAGTACTCGGCCTCCCAGACTGGAAGTCTGGAATGGGGAGGAGAAGAAAGCCCACGCAGTTCAGGTTGAAACAGTTAGAGACCTGCTGCTCCACCTGGACATGGAGCCAGATGGGATCCATGTGTGTATGTATATATACAGACACACACACACACATCTATAAGAAGGGTCATAAGGAAGACCTGGGGAACTACAGGCCTGTCAGCCTTTTTTTGCCAGAGAGGAAATGTTAATTTGACTAGCTTTTAGGCATGTCTTTGTGGTTTTTTTTTGTTGCTGTTGATATATATATATATATTTTTTTTTTTTTCCTTTCCTACTTTTATGTCATGATACTCTGATGTATAACTCACTGTAAATGCAACATAACGTAAAGAAATCTTGAAGGTACAGCCCAGTACTCAGACCTCCCTGTCTTTTGGATCAATGACCTAAGTGCTACAAGTAGGTTTCTGAAGTGGTCTTGAGGTGTCTGGGTACCTATCCCTTTCTGAGTTTTAGGCCCTATTATGGGTATTTTCATTTTGCTAATTCCTTTTATTTTTCCACTTGAACTGAAATAAACCATTCTCTTTCCCCTCTCCCCATGAAAATAACAGTAGTATGCAAATCTCATCTTTCCACCGCTTACAGTTGATTACACCTGGAATCATTTATACCAGTCTGCATAGCTTCTGAGAAGTTTTACTTGGTTTTATTTCTTTTCAGTGTTGTATTATGATTCTATTTCATGGAAAAGGTCTGACCTAATCTTTACTGCTATTATTTCTAGTTTTAAAACTACTTTAATAAATTTTAAGGTTAAGAGAGTCTACTATGATCTGATTTTCTACTTTACACAAGCCAAAGAATTGCAAATGTCTGGGAAATGTCTATTGCCATAGAGATTAAAATTTTAGACAGATGGGTAGATTTATACCATCTTGAAAATGTGTCTAACACGGTCTCCAGACATGAATTTCTGAGAGGAGACTTAGCTCTTGCACTTATGTGCTAATTGGAATGTTAAGGTCCAGATTATAATTTCATGCCATTTGGGAAGAATTCTCTTTTTTTTTTTTTTTTTTTTTTTTTTTTTAGTCAAGGTAGTTTAGAAGCACTGACCTCAGCTTTCCTTAGATTTTGAAACCAGGCACATTTTAAAAGACATTTTCTGTACTTGAGTGAAATAAAACAGAGCTCAAGTTACTCCCATAATCAGTATCATAGTGTCTTTGATCATGTAATATAAGAAGAACAAAAGATTAGATAAAACCTAGGACATCATGTTTTATGTCTGAAGTCTTATGTAGAGAAACAGCTTAAGAAAAATGACAGTACCTTTAAGCACCTGAGCTCCTATAAAGGACATAGACGTTAAAATCCTGAAGCAATACCAAAACATTATGCCAAAATAACTTTTTCAGTAAAGTATAATAAATATTATTAATGACTGTTCTTTACCAGATTGCATATTGTATTCCTAATGTTCTATTTATAAGGATATTCAGCATGATGGACAAACACTTCAGCATCGTAACAGTACACATCTAAAACTGATTGCAAATGCATTGGCTTGATACTAATGTATCTTTAGATTTAGAGTTACTCTAGTAATACCAAGTGTAACTGCAGTCAAAATAAGATCAATGTACATCTATATTTATGTCTCTTTTATCTCTATATATTAAGCAGTCTGCTTGTGCATGAGAAATAGCTGGATATAAATAGACAAGCTTTCAAAAACAACTGTTTCATTAGCAAGGGATGGATTGAACAGACAGAACAACAGGAATTAAATATTTATGAAGTATATATATGAGCCACTCCTGGTGAGAAATCTAAGTTTGCCTGGAAGCAGCCTTTCTGAACTGAATGCTCGAGGCTTTGAAATTTTGCTATACTTTTTTTTTTTTTTTTTTTTTCCCCTGTAATTTCTCTATCCTTCTGTAAGGGTACACATTGCTACAATCAAAATCTCATCCATGACTTTTCATTCCATTCCATACTTTGTTGGTGGCATTTTAGTATTATTATAATTCAGGTAATTCCTGAAGAAAATTATATTGTTAATAATATTATATTAATATATATTATAATAATAATATTGAAGGAAGTGTATAGAAATGGAGGTCAAAAAACTTCAGATAACTGCAGAAGAAGGCCTCTAGGGACAAAAATGAGAAATACAAAGCACAAAATAGTATATAAGTAGAACGGTCTATAAATTATAACGAGAAAGAATGAGCATATTGTTACGAAATGACAAAAGACCTGGTTTACTGCTCAGTAAAGAAAGCTGTCATTGGATTGCTTAATGTCACTTTTACATGAAGTACCAGTAAAATTTAACATAATATTTAACATAATAAAATACGAGAGGTATTAAAATATAGATAGAAGAAGACCTAGATATCTTCAGATCAACTGAAGCTGGTGAAATTAATTCTGGATTCATTAGAGAAGCAACCTAAACAAACTCTAAAACATTATTGGCTGTATTTTGAAAATGCATGGAGGATCACACACAGAATCACAGAATTTCTAGGTTGGAAGAGACCTCAAGATCATCGAGTCCAACCTCTGACCTAACACTAACAGGCCCCACTAAACCATATCACTAAGCTCTACATCTAAACATCTTTTGAAGACTTCCAGGGATGGTGACTCCACCACTTCCCTGGGCAGCCTGTTCCAGTGCCTAACAACCCTTTCGGTAAAGAAGTTCTTCCTAACATCTAACCTAAAACTCCCCTGGCGCAACTTAAGCCCATTCCCCCTCGTCCTGTCACCAGGCACGTGGGAGAATAGACCAACCCCCACCTCGCTACAGCCTCCTTTAAGGTGCCTGTAGAGAGCAATAAGGTCGCCCCTGAGCCTCCTTTTCTCCAGGCTGAACAAGCCCAGCTCCCTCAGCCGCTCCTCGTAGGACTTGTTCTCCAGGCCCCTCACCAGCTTCGTCGCCCTTCTCTGAACCCGCTCAAGCACCTCGATGTCCTTCTTGTAGCGAGGGGCCCAAAACTGAACAGAGTACTCGAGGTGCGGCCTCACCAGAGCCGAGTACAGGGGGACAATCAGCTCCCTAGCCCTGCTGGCCACACTGTTTCTGATACAAGTTAGGATGCTGTTGGCCTTCTTGGCCACCTGAGCACACTGCTGGCTCATATTCAGCCAACTATCAACTCCCAGGTCCTTCTCTGCCTGGCAGCTCTCCAACCACTCATATCCCAGCCTGTAGCTCTGCTTGGGGTTATTGCACCCCAGGTGCAGGACCCGGCACTTGGCCTTGTTAAACTTCATGCAGTTGACCGCAGCCCATCAGTGCAGCCTATCCAGATCCTCCTGCAGAGCCTTCTTTCCCTCAAGCAGATTGACACACACGCATAGCTTGGTGTCATCTGCAAACTTACTGAGGGTGCGCTCAATCCCCTCGTCCAGATCATCAATAAAGATATTAAAGAGGACCTGCCCCAGCACCGAGCCCTGGGGAATGCCACTAGTGACTGTCCTCCAACTGGACTTGACTCCATTTACCACGACTGTTTGGGCCCGGCTATCCAGCCAGTTTCTAACCCAACGAAGCGTGCGCCAGTCCAAGTCAAGAGCAGCCAGTTTCTTGAGGAGAATGCTGTGGGAAAGGGTGTCAAAAGCCTTGCTGAAGTCAGGGTAGACCACATCTACAGCCTTTCCCTCGTCCACCCAGCACGTCACTTTGTCATAGAAGGAGATCAGGTTTGTCAAGCAGGACCTGCCTTTCATAAAGCCATGCTGACTGGGCCTGATCGCCTGCTTGCCCTGCAAGTGCTGCGTGATGACTCTCAGGAGGATCTGCTCCATGAGATTCCCTGGTACTGAGGTCAAACTGACAGGCCTGTGGTTTCTCAGGTCAGTCCTCTGGCCCTTCTTGTAGATGGGCGTCATATTTGCTAGCCGCCAGTCAACTGGGACCTCCCCCGATCGCCAGGACTGCTGATAAATGATGGAAAGCGGCTTGGCCAGCTCCTCTGCCAGTTCTCTCAGTACCCTTGGGTGGATCCCATCCGGCCCCATCGACTTGTACACATCTAAGTGCCGTACCAGGTCACCAAACAGTTCTTCGTGGATAGTGAGGGCCACTTTCTGCTCCCCATCCCCTTCCACCAGTTCAGGGTAGGAAGTTCAGGATAGATAATATCTGGAATGGATAAGTCTTTTGAAACATCATCAATAAATAAATGTAGTTTTTGCTGCCTGACTTTAAGCATCTAACTCAAATATCTAAACTAGCTAATTGTCTAGAATTATTTATTATTTAATTAAAAAATTAAAATTTATTAAAAAAATAAAATTTATTATTCAATTAAAAAAATATAAGTTTTGTCTATCTTTAGGAAGGGTGCTTAATTTTTCAAGATTCTTAAAGTGTCAAAGATAAATGAATGAAGCTCTTTGACTGAGGTTGTAACATATAACCATAAGGAAGAGGAGGAGCTGTGCAGCTATAGGCAACTCGATATTTTTTTAGTTACACAAAAATACTAGTTAAAATAACACAAACCTTTGCAAGATTTGAATTTCTTTGTACTGCAACTGGATGTTTAATATCTTTATCAGTGAAATGGAAAGTGAAATGAAGTGCACCCTCAGCAAGTTTGCCAATGACACCAAGCTGTATGGTGCAGTCAACATTCTGGAGGGAAGGAATGCCATCCAGAGGTACCTGCACAGGCTTGAGAGGTGGGTCTCTGCAAACCCCACGAGGTTCAACAAGGCCAAGTGCAAGTTCCTGCATATGGGTTGGGGCAATCCCAAGTACAAATACAAGCTGGAAGGAGAATGGTTTAAGAGCAGCCCTGAGGAGAAGGACCTGGGGGTATTGGTTGACGAGAATCATAGAATCAATAAGGTTAGAAAAGTCCTCCAAGGTCATCTGGTCCAACCATCCCCTACTACCAATGTCACCCACTAAACCACGTCCCTAAACCTGTTCCAATGCCTGACTACTCTTTCTGAGGAGAAATGTCTCATAATTTCCAACCTAAATCTCCCCTGGTGCAACTTGAGGCCATTCCCTCTAGTCCCATCACCAGTTATCTGCGAGAAGAGGCTGACCCCCAGCTTCCCATACCTTCCTTTCAGGTAGTTGTACAGAACAATAAGGTCTCCCCTGAGCCTCCTCTTCTCCAGACTAAACAACCCCAGTTCCTGCAGCCGCTTCTCACAGGACTTGTGTTCCAGGCCCTTCACCAGCTTTGTAGCCTGCCTCTGGACATGTTCTAAGACCTCAATGTCCTTCTTGTAATATGGGACCCAAAGTTGAACATGGTACTCAAGGTGCAGCCTCACAGGAGCAGAATACAGGGGGACAATCACCACCTTGGTCCTGCTGGCTACACTATTCCTGATACAAGCCAGGATGTTTGTGGTCTTCTTGACCACCTGGGCATACTGCTAGATCACATTCAGGCAAGTACATTGACCAACACCCCCAGATCCTTTTCCTCTGCACAGCTTTCCAGCCACTCTTCCCCAAGCCCGTTGTGCTGCATGAGGTTGTTGTGATCAAAGTGCAGGACTTGGCACTTAGCCATGTTGAACCTCATCCCATTGGCCTCTGCCCATCGATTCAACCTTTCCAGGTCCCTCTGCAGAGCCTTCCTACCCTCTGGAAGATCGACACTTTTCCCCTGCTTGGTGTCATCTGCTAAGTTACTGAGGGTACACTGAATTCCCTCATCCAAATCATCAACGATATTAAAGAGGATGGGCCCCAACACCAACCCCTGGGGAACACCACTGGTGACTGGTTGCCACCTGGATTTCCCTCCATTCACCACCACTCTCTGGGCCCATCTGACTTTACTGAAGTGTAGGTAGACTACATCAACAGCCTTTCCCTCATCCACCAGGTGGGTCACCCAGTCATCAAAGGAGATGAGGTTGGTCAGGCAGGAGGACTTGCCTTTCATGAACCTATGCCGACTGTGCCTGGTCCCAAGGTTGTCCCACATATTCTGTTTGATTGCATTCAAGATGACCTGTTCCATCACTTTTCCTGGCACCAAGGTCAGGCTGACAGGCCTGTAGTCTACCAGGTCCTCCTTACGACCCTTCTTATAGATAGGCATCATATTAGCAGGTCTCCAGTCATCCAGGACCTTTCTGGATGACCGTGACCACTGATAGATGATGGAAAACAACACAGCAATCACATTTTCCAATTCCCTCAGCACCTTTGGGTGGATCCCATCTGGCCCCATGGACTTGTGACAGTCCAGGTGGAGCAGCAGGTCTCCAACTGTTTCCACCTGAACTGTGGGAGGTTTCTTCTCCCCATCCCAGACTTTCAGTTTGGGAGGCTGAGTACTCTGAGGATAAGTAGTCTGACTAGTAAAGACAGATGTAAAGAAGGCATTAAGATCCTCAGCCTTTTCCTTATTCTCAGCAGTTATGTTTGCCCCTGGATCCAGTAAAAGAAAATCTTAACATGAACCAGCAATAAGCACTTGCAGCAAAGAAAGCCAACCATATCCTGGGCTGCATCAAAAGCAACGTGGCCAGCAGGTCAAGGGAGGTGATTCTCCCCTCTACACTGCTTTTGTGAGACCCCACCTGGAGTGCTGTGTTTAGCTCTGGAGACCCTAGCACACAAAGGACATGGACCTATTAGAACAAGTGCAGAGGAGAGCCGCAAAGATGATAATGGGTCTGGAGCACCTCTCCTACAAAGACAGGCTGAGGGAGTTGGATTTTTTAAGCCTGGAGAAGAGAAAGCTGTGGGAAGACTTAAAGAGGCCTTCCAGTACCTTGAAGGATCCTAGAGAAAAGCTGGGGAGGGATTCTTTGTCAAGGAGTGCAGTGATAGGACACAAGAGGTAAAGACTTTAAAGTAAAAGAGGGTAGATTTAGATTAGATATAAGGAGGAATTTCTTTACTATGAAGGTAGTGAGGCACTATCACAGGCTTCCCAGAGATGTTGTAGATGCCCCATCCCTGGAAGCATTCACGGCTAGGCTGGATGGGGCTTTGAGCAACTTGATCTAGTGGGAGGTGTCCCTCTCCATGGCAGAGGTATTGGAGTTAGATGATCTTTAAGGCCCCTTCTAACCCAAACCATTCTGTGATTCTATGATTCTAAGAATAAGGATTTTTTATTTTTTCATTATAAAATGACAATTTAAGTAGACAAAGGAACAGTAGTTATTATGTATCTCAGCCTGAGGAAGGTTTTTTAAATGTTCTGCATGACCTTCTCAAAATTTGTGCATGTGTATCTACTGTCACATACAGGCAAAAACATACAGGCAAAAAAAGTAGATTGTACTTAATACCTAATGACAAATTGTTGATGTATATAGACCTCTGGAGTCATAACTGGATTGGATACTTCTCTGTTTTCACTAATGACAAGAAAGAATAAAAGGTCTGCTCATTTAAATTACAGAAGACATTCATTTAAAAGTCTTTGGTGTCATGTTAATGTGCTGAATTGGAGAGGCTCTAAGGAGAAGTATTCTGAAAAGAAGAAATACAATGAGCTTTTGTGAAGAATACTACAATTATCTAAATTTATGTGAAAAGTCATTAGCACAGATTTAGAACAAGGAAGTCAAATTTTTTTGTATTAAATAGTGTAGTGATACAATAGACCACAAACTGAATAAAAACAATTATACTGGTGCAGCAATGAGCAAAAATCAATAGGTATGTGTAAACAGAAGTAAGACCCGTAAGTACTCTTTTTTTTTTTTTTTTTTTTTTTTTTTCCTTTAATAAAGCATTAAAAGAACTTCAGTGGAAATTTATGTCCAGAATTGGAAAGTGCATTCAAAAATGAGACTCAAAGAGAGTTCAGATGAGTGCTACAGGAAACACCTACAAAGCATAACCTGAAGGTAAGAGGAAAAGAACTGCAGTTGTCATTTTTAAAGAAAGGATCCTGACAAGTGAAAAGCTAAAAGGTAAGCAGAAATTAAAGAGGAAGATAAATTGGACATTGAGGAAAAGAAAATCTGACCACAAGAAAAGTTAGCTACTGGTACATATTACCTGGTTTATCACAGAGTGGTGTTATAAGAAAAGGTTAGAAAAATATCCTTTGGGAAAGCTGGCCTTGTCTTAGAGTAGGGGATGAATTAGATGACCTTTGAGATCTCATCCAGGCCAGTTTTGCTTTGAAGCATCACCAAACACTTTCTCTGAGAAGCACCCTCTAAATACTAGACAGAGTGAATGACAAATCTGAGAACAAGATTGGAGAAGCATTAAAATCTACTTCACTGTGCTTTGGGGACATTTTTTGTTCACCAGATGAACAGGGGAAAAGTATTTTGTCTGCAAATCAAAATTCTGACCATGCATTAATAGCTCTAATTTCATGGGATTGTGTGTAAAGTATTAAAATGCTAGATAGACTTATCTGAATATAAGGAAATTGAAACTAAATTTAGTATAGGAAAGAAAAGCTGGGAAATATAATCTAAACTTAATGTTACAGTTTAAGAAACCAAGAGGTAACTTAAAGGAACACAAGTGTACCTATGTCAGAAACTATGATTTTTAAGTCAAGTTATTAACTTTGGTGACTGCGGCTATAATGATTTGTAAACATTTTCAGTTGTAATAGGTATATGCAGCAACTAAGAGTACTAAGAAATAGTTCATGCTCAAAAAATAACTGAGTTCAAGAAACCACAGTAGAAATAAAGTCCAACAAATAATAGGAAAACACTGAACAAACAAACAAACAAACAAAACACGTAAAACAAGGAAAAAATAATATAAATTAATGGAAAATTTGGAGAGGAAAAAATGTGGCTGAAATGTTTAAGAGGATAACCTGGTGCTGATCACAACAATTTCACATATTGAAAAATGTTGCTTGTTCTGGTTGAAATCAATTTCTTGGGAAGATATGAAACAATTAAAATGAGATAAAATCATGTAAAGAGTTAAGAAGCCTTTTTGTTAGAGACCATATATATTTCCTCATAAGCATGAGTGTAAAATGAACAGCAAAATAAGGAGAACCAATAACATTTTCTATTTCAGATTTTAGGTCCAGGTGATCACTGGAGGGCAGATACTTCACTCTGTCTTCTCTCCAGCAGCATAGCAACCCAAATGGAGGAGATTCATCCTGCCTTCCCTCCAACACCCACATTTTTTGAGCAGTACAATTAGCATACCTACATAACAGAACCTACATCTGTGAGAATTTAGGGAGATTCTGTAAGGACCTAATTCTGGCTACACAAATAAAGCACAATCTGTCTTTCTACAAGTTCTTTTTTCTTCCTTCTTAAGTGATTCCAAACAAATTGTATTCATCACCTTGCCCATCTTCTGTTTACATTTCTAGTATAAGCATCAATATGGGTAACACATGCATGAGGAAATAAGGAATACTGCCCAAAACTTCATTTGTACTTGAAAATAATCAGTCCTGCCTAAAGTGGAGGAAAAGATTTAATTTTAACTGTCTGTAGAGGGCCAGATAGTTAAACACTTTAAAATTATGTTCTGTTATCTCTTGTACTGCTGCATTTGTGTTTATGCTGAAGTTCAGCTTTTAGCAATGACCTGAGCCAAGTCCTGGTCCCTCTGGAATAGATAGGAATTTTGTTTTTTACTCTGTGGAAACACATATGTGTCTATCAAGACTTTTATTTATTTATTTATTTATTTATTTATTTATTTATTTATTTATTTATTTATTTATTTATTATGTGCCAAAATCAGAGGAAGGTATCAGTGAGTAATTGAAGACCTATTCCAATTCCCCCTGAACTCAGCAGAGTAAACTGTTGATTTCTTTCAAAACTGTGGGAAAGCATCAAAGCAAAAGCAAAGTACATTAGTTACAACACAGTCCTTGGGAACTGATTTGAGGACGTTGTATTTCTGAAAAAAATGACTAAAAAATTTAAAAAAAATAAATAAAAGAAGAAAGTGTATGTTAAGACATTTCTTAAAAGATCAAAAATATCAAAGGAAGGTTTCTAAAATAAGACAAATCTGTGTCCAGACAACAGCAGGGCCAGAAATAAGAGGGAGAGTGTCTCAACAAAAATGCAAAATGCGTCATTATCAGCTAAGTACTTACAATGAATCGGTCCTTTGGAAATCAGCAAATAATGAGGCTGTTCAGCAAATAATATTCTACAAGGTTTAGAAATAAATCTCTACCTGACCAAAGGTTGAATAGAGTTTCAAAGTTGATAAGAAGATAATAGATTCCAGTATGCTAAGCCAGATATATTTATCACAGAATCACAGAATTTCTAGGTTGGAAGAGACCTCAAGATCATCAAGTCCAACCTCTGACCTAACACTAACAGGCCCCACTAAAACATATCCCTAAGCTCTACATCTAAACGTCTTTTAAAGACTTCCAGGGATGGTGACTCCACCACTTCCCTGGGCAGCCTGTTCCAATGCCTCACAACCCTTTCAGTAAAGAAGTTATTTGGCACAGAAAGTCTTAACTGATTACCAAATTACCTATAGCTTGACTCCTGCTGGCCATTCATGCTAATTATTTACTATAGATTTGTAATAGTTATGGCCAGCAAGACAGGCACATTCATAGTCCTAATTTCACACAGTTATATTGAGGGTACTGTCCAAGTACATTGGAAGTCTCTGATAATGCAGAGGCATCTATTCGAAAATGACTTCCCCATAGAGAAAACTAATTTTAGAAGCTCACATTCGTTCTTCAAGTACATTTGAACTAGTGCAGCTCTCCTGGTAACTTCAAATGAAACTTCCCACATCTAAAACAATATACGATATCACAGTTATGAGCTACTCCACTGGACGTCATGTTCATTGCAAAACAAACTGCAGTTAAATTGCAATTTGAGTCCAGACATCTATGTTTTTGTTTAGTTGTGTGGTGTTTTTTTGTTTGTTTGTTTGTTTATTTGTTTTTCTAAATAAATGTCAGTACCATTTTATTTCTGCTGTTATTTTATACTCATGGTGAATGTTCTTATTCTCTACAGGTACTGGATAGAATTCTGTGCAGTCAGTTTGGATCTTAGACATGAAAGATCCCTGGGATTCACTGGCACATGGATGGAAAGGTAATAGAAATCTGTTAATACAGTAACAGGAAATGAGTGCCTATTAAAAAAACTCGGTGACATTGAAACCAAAATGGTAATGAAATTACTAAATTTGGTTCAGCCATAGTTATTGAGCTGTATATTGAAAAAAATATTGAGCTGTATATTGAAAAAAAAGTCTTGCTGTAAGTTGTTGTATACATTCTTATATCTTATACTATGCATGTATGCATGCAAGTAGTGATACTTTTAATTAATTAATTAATCAATTTTTATTTATAACTAATTCCACTCTTTTGATAGTTTCTGTCAAATGCTAATCTTCCTAGAATAATTAGGAATTTTTCTTATTGAAATTATTAGACAGACTCCCATTTACTTTGACAGTTCTTCAAAGAAGGTTTGAGAAAATTTAAATTGAAACCCAATCTATTCATGCTCCTAGAGCAGAAACTGTGAAAGTCTACAAAATAATTTGCTAAATACCAGAAATACAGTGAAAAATAGTTTTTTAATGCTGTTTCAGTCCTTTGCTTTCATTCTTATCTAAAACCAAAAACTGAATATATATATATATATATATAAAAAGCCAACAAACAACCACCAAACAAAAATAATTAAATCAACAAAATAAAAGGACCAGCTTTCCTAAACTCAGACAGTTTTATAAACATCAGCGTTTGAGAAAACTAATTTCTTAATATACCTCAAATGTTTATTTGGTACTTGTCCATTACCTGATGTACTACAAACTCATAGAGTTGGATTCACGGAACTGGAATATTCCTACGCATAGCTCTGACTATGGTGCAATCATATGCAATTTCTGACTTAGACTCAGATGTATGTTCCATGTAAGTATCTTTTAATATTTAGCAGTACAGAAGTACAAGTTTAGTCTTACCATATAGCTGTTAGTGAAAGGTGAAAGTTAGGTAAAGAACCATGTTCAGATCATATTTATGATTATTTACCTGAAAGAACTTGAGAAAGTAAAGTGCTTTTTTTTTTTTTTTTTTTTTTTTTTTTTTTTATGTTCCTAATGTTTCAACCCTTCAATAAATGTATTTTTCCTTTGGGAATTCAAATTTCCTGGAGTGTTTTACCCAAGGACTTACACTACAGGAGAAGCTAGTCTGAGGGCAAAAAAAGACTTGACCAGAGATTTCTTCCCTCCAAAACAGTATAGAGAATGAGAATTAGAAGTATATGTCAGTCACTAGGAGGTTATACAAGCCTTTTCTGAGTAGTGAAAGCCTTGTTTCATTCACCATAGAGCTAGAAGTTTAATAGAAAAAGATAGATGGGAATCAGAGTGAACTTAGGCTGAAGATTTCTGACAGTCATGGATATTTCTTGGGGAGCTGGATGTGCTGCCTCTTCAGAAATGGAAGAAGTGGGCACATAATTACTGTTTTTAGGGGTGACACTTGCTGTATCCTACTAACACAAACACTTTCTGATGACACACAGGTCCTAGTCTGTTTTTTCTGGAGATCAAACACAGGCAAAGATGGCAAAGTGGAAAACCGCTCTCTCCTTCTCCAACAATCTTCCACCTAGTGCAACTAGAAATGGTCCTGTTGCTTTTTCTTTCTTTGGTCCTTACTCGTGTGAAAAATCTTAATGGAAACTGGACTGTGGAAAGCCCTTCTAATATACAGAAACATGATTTAGCAGATTACCTTTTTCTTTTATTGTTGCTCACTATAGATAGCTACATCATGTAGTATTATCAGTCATAATATTGATGTCTTTTTGCAAGCTTTGGTGAAAGAATAGAAAAAACTGTATACAGATACTTTTTCTTCTGAAAATTTATTGTCAACAAGAAAAGTAAAATATATTATTTATACAGATAAATAACAAATAGAAGAAGGCTGATAATAAATAATAATCATTCTTCATTGTTTTTTGACCTATACTAAAACATAAGTTCCAGTCTTCATGAGTCATCCTAATTAAAGCAGTAATTGAAATTAGATTTGTTTTTCCATCATAAATAGGTCATCCATTAGAATAAATCATCTTATTGTCTTGCAGAGCTGTACAGGAGCCATGCAGAACACTGGGTTCTTGAAGCACTGTGTTCTGGACAATCAATAAGACAAATTTATGAACATGATTTGTTCAGTGAAGTAATTTAATTGTATGTAATCTGATCAAGAAGGATTTAGAAAAACGAAATTCAGAATTGGTAAATGAGTAAAGCAGATGCATTGTAACACAAAAGCAAACCAGTAACATGAAGCTACCAATATGTTGATTCAAGCTTTCATAGACTGGCCTATCTTCCTGGCTCAGGAAATATTTTGTATTAAACTCTGGCAGAATTTACATAGTGAAGCCTGGCTGATACTGACAAAGCAATTTGTACCATTGTGAGAATACTGGCACTTTTCCACAAAATGGGTTCCTGCTTTTCATATTTGCAGAAATTGAGTGGATAGAAAAGTGTATTTTGTTTATTTATTTATTTATTTATTAATAAATTTAAGGGGCTGATCCTTAATGACAGTGTAAAAAGCCTTCTGGAGCCAAATAAATTATCACAAGTCCCATTATTTTTAAAAACATTAATAAATTAAAAAAAAAAAAAATCTTGCATATATTTTACATTCCAAGATACTATTTGCTGTCCTCTGGAAACATCTTTATTGTTCATAAAAAAGAAACAAACAAACAAACGAAAAAATTAGTTCAGAGTTCAGAATGCAGTAGACAGGCTCACAGAACACAGTAAACCACAAGAATGAGATGAGATTTACAACTCAGGTCTCCTATTTCCAAAGAAAGTCCCCTGCAAAATACTTAAAGAAACAGTTTTCTAATTTACGTTTACAGCTTTTGCAGTCTACAGTCAGTCCTTTGCAAAGATTAACTTTAAAAGCCTAAATAAATGGACTTTACACAGACATAAAAGGAATAACCCCACCTACTTATCAGTTAAGTAAGACATGAAGGATAAACAGGTCTTCATGCATTCTGAGTGGAAAGCCAACCTTCCTGGTGTAAATATTGCACATTGGTTAAAAAAGTCTCACTGTCAATGCACCCAAATACTCAGCAGAGAGGAGCAGTATATTACCCCAAGCACATTACTGTATTTTTTTCCATGCTCTGAAGATGGAAACTCCCATTTAAGCATGCTTGATCACTGGCAGGATAAGGTCACACTTTTTCCTTATGCCATGTGATCAAAATGACATAACTGACAGAATTAAAAAAAAATGTCTCTTCTGGGTATGGCTGGAAAGCTGGGTGCAAAGTGAACCATAATTCTTACCTCAATAAGCAGGTTTGATCTGAGTCTGTCTACTAACATCCCATCAGAGACTACAAGAAATGTATAGTTTCTAACATCTTGTAACCAAGCAAGATACAGATGCCAGAGCATGCCAAACAAGGACTGAATGTAGTTCACCCTGAGCATCTCAGTGAGATGGTGTCTTGCACTTCTGCAGAACTTCAAATGTATGATTAACTTCCTACCCTTAATTGATCTTTGGAGTAATAGGGCCCAAATCTATAAATGGAGCCTGTATGTGCATTTTCTTTTAAACAGAAAGAAAATAACACAAGGCAAATGGAAGTTTAATATATACAATGGTTCCCCTGAGCATACTAGCATACTGTTTAGAGCTGATTATTGTCAAATATTTCCAAGTGCTTTTTTTATTTAAGCCTTCATGACATCTACAACTCTGAAGAATATATCTCACTACCCAGGTATTCCCTTGTTTCCACAGTGAGAAAGATGTTAAAAATCTCTTTGCAACTAACTCTGGGAATTTGGTTTTGTCAGGGCCCTGAGCATACTAACAGGTCTTGATGTCCCTAACCATCCTCACCTGGGCTTCCCTCACACCCTGCTTATGAGCCTGGGGCTCCATCTGAGCTCATTCTGAGTGCATATTGTTCTATTTGTAGCAATACTGTAGTTGTGTCTATTCCTTGCTTTACCTCCTTGATGGACCTTGGACATGTGCTGTAGATAGGCCCAAGCCTTGTTTCTGGCTCCACCTTCTTTTGCTCCTGACTGGACACCTTGGATGCATCCTGGACATGATTCATCAACTGCCTTGTTGATAGCTGTTGATGGGCCCTATTGTTAACCCATGCAGGATGGTTCCCTACTGTGGTAGGCACTACTTGTCCTGGATCACTTTATTTTCCTTGTCCCTGAAGGAGTAGCCAGCATCTGCTGTGCCCTGACAGCGTGGATTTTCTTATTTAGAAGAAAAAATGTCCATGGGTGTAATTGGCAAACTACATGAGACTCAGATACATATCTATATAAAGATATAATCCACAGGAAGAGTTCCTTGTCTGCTTAATTTTTATTTTTTATTTTTTTTTTAATTAATCTCTTCAGTCTATATTCTTGTATGATGTCTCTTGGATGTTTTCTGCTGTCCTGTGTGTTTTTAAAATTAACTATCTTTTATGGATGTATGAAGAAAAGAACAGACCCCACAAAAATGCCTAACAGGTCTAGGAAGAACAACCTCTTCCTTCCGGACAGGAATTTTCATTCTTGCACTATTTTTTCTTCCAACTTATGTGATGACATGTAAAACTTGAAAAAGTTATGCTAAACAATATTGGATCAGCCCATATCAAGCTCATGTGAGAATGCTTAATTTTTTTTTTTTATTTTTTTTTTAATACTTTGAACACATTGTGAACTAGTTTCTTTGAATAATTTAAAAAGGTTTCCTATCAAGCTGGAATTTAGTCAAAAGTATTCTTAATGGAAAAACCTTAAACAAAATATATTTAAAACCAATTCAATTTTCTATGAGGTTTTTGCAACACGCTATTTCAATCGATCACTGAGAAAAATGCAAAAATAACATAATAGATGCTCTTGAATTTAACCCTTATCTGGAAGATTACTAGAGCATTTATAAAGATATACATAGTAATTTAAGTGCATGTAATTCAATCCATTTTTAGTTAGGTTACCATTAAAGGTTACAGGCCAACTCACATCTTCAGTTATAAAAGAATGCAAAGAAAATACAAGTCAGGTGTTAAAAAGTGGACAGAAGGGATATTTTCAAGTTTGCCATGGATTTCAAAGTTTACGATATATTATGAAAGTTTTGTGAAGTTCATTACCCTCATTGCCGTAGTATTGCTTGTTTATTTAACTGTGGCCTTTTTTAAGATAAGATACACCAAAATGTTTAATTAAATAAAGAGATGTGAGATACTCAAACTTGTCTGTAGAATATATATATGTGTGTATATATATATTTTTATATATATATAATAGGGAATTCATAATGAACAACATTTCCTTGTCTGTCTACAAAATGATATGGATATAGGAGATTTTAGCTCACCTGTTGACTTATGCACCTATTAAAAAAAGGTTGATGATAAATGTTCGGGGGTGAATGTGTGCATGGATTTGACTTCTCATGTGTTTTAAATGTTTGTTACCAACATTCTTTTGTTGATTTCATGATAAATGGTACAATTCTTCTCACTATCTGCTTCCATGGTGTGATCTTTGAAGAATTTGTTGATTGCTCAGTAATGGAAAAAGACAGCTTTGCTGATATTCAACTTGATAAGGCAGTTTTTTCTGAAAAATCACTTCAGAAAGATATGGATCAAAACAGGAAACTAAAGGAGTTTAAATTTCAGTGTAGATATAATTTTCCAGCAATGCATTTCCTATCTTTCCAATGGATTTAAATGAACTGCAATTCTTTAAGGCAGCAAAATATGCGCTTCCTTAAAAAAAAGGGCGGACAGGGGGAAGACAACACACAACTTTAACTGCAGGAAAAAAAGTTCTATACTTAAATGGAAAATTAAATGACTGCTTGAGGACAAAATGTTGTTATTTTGCATAAACACTGCAAAAAGAGATTGCTGTTTTTCTTAAAGGATGCTTGAAAAACTGGAAGGTAACAGAAACAGTTTCTCTCATCTTTAACAGCCTTTCAGTTTTGAAACAACAGGTCTTGTAATTCTTAAAAGCCAACAGTTAAAATCTTAATGGCACCACTGAACTCCTCTGATGTCCTAATGATATATTCTTTATCTTAATGAAAACTAATTTCATGGAATAGGAGGAGGAAATGGTCTCAACCATGCAGAAGATAGTTAGCCCTAACTATCACAAGTGAGTCCGTTATTTATTACTTATAAAAATGAACATCTGATCATTAACAGGTAGAAAAGGAAACCAATCACAGTGTTTTTACAAAGCTGTGAAACTGTTGACATACAAGGATGGTCAATAAATTTTCTTAGCCTAGAAAATTACATGCTACAATAATTGTGACCAATATGATATATTTTCAAAGTTTTTATTTCTAGTAAATTATTATTAATTATTAAGTTATTCTGAAAAAAAAAAAAAAAAGATTAAAACTACCAACTTCATAACTGATATGAAATTTAGAACTGTATCTTAAAAACTTATCTTTTAAGATCTTACTCAGAAGTATTTCAAGAAACTGTTCAATACAAAAAAAAAGCCATTGATATGATTATAGACAAAATAAACAATAAAAAACAAAAAGCATATGAACAAACAACACTTTTGTTGTCAGAGCAAGGCAATAGAATGCATCTTGCAGAACCAAACAAAATAATATTTTATCTGATTTACTTTTTATCTTGGTTTAAAGCAACAACAACAATGCAGATCTCATTAAAAATATGCATAATTCTTCCCATTTAATAACAAAATTATACTGATGATTAGAAGACAGAATAAAAATAAACTGACTTTTAATTGTAAATATAAGTGAAATAAGGTACTGTACAAAACTTATAGTAAATGTTTTCTGGCACCTAAAAGCTATATTAAGTACCATGTAAATATGAATTCATGAAAGAGACTATTGAAGACATATTCTTATTCTGTAACATGAATATAAAGTGTTAAATCTAATCAGATATTCTTGGTGAAAACAAATTTAGAGAGTTGAAATAGGATATTATATAATAGGTGATTTAAATTAGTCCTGTTAAAATTACTAAGACAAAATATATTGCGTTATTTGAGTCTTCATGACAAATTCAGACTTTAGTTGGACTTGCCAATCTTTTGAATAATTTCGACTCTGTAAAGGAGGATCAAATTCCTTTCATCTGCTTTGAACTGTTCCCACTAACCCAAGTCTGAAAGACTGAGTCAACTGTGCTGTCTGTCCTTGCCTTGACAGAAGCCAGCCCTCATGTATTTGTTAGAGAAACAAATAGAATAGAATCAGAACAAGTTCATAAATATGCATCTTATACATGCAATAGAATGGGTGTGGTGGTACAGTGAAATTATAAATTGTTAGTTGATTATGAACATGGGGGCCAGGAAAGAACCTTCTGGATGAAAAAATAGAGTTCCTTGTTTAAAAAAAAAAAAAAAAAAAAAAAAAAAAAAAAAAGTAAGTGGGTCTTCAAGATCCTGCACAATCAATCGCACTATATCTGATTTATCTCAGCTGTTTTGGACCTGCTCTGCACTGACTGCTGGAGCTGTCATTGCAAATGCTTTTTAGAATCATTGTCATCATCATTATTGTCATAAATTATTCAGCGTTAGCTGTGAGTTTTATTTAAAAACATACATTGTGTATGATGCTAAGTGAGTCCTTGGCAAAGGAAGAAAAAATGGAAAACAAGGCTACCAACAGTTTGAAGTTTGTGTTTGTCCTTTACAGAAAGCTTCTCAAATAAATTCTTCCATTAATGGTCAATACAAATATTGATTTCAGTATCATAACTGCTTTGAAAGACAAGTTGTTTTTATTTTGTTGTTGTAGGTGTATAACTTCTGAAATTGTTGTGTTAGTGCTGTAGGACAGAACTTGGCATTGTCTCAGAATGGTAAAATATGGAGATTTCAAAGTCAAACTGATAGAATACAGTTAAGCATTTTTATTGTTCCATTTTAAAATAAATGTGCAAAGTACCTGGGCACTACACTACTTGACTATATTAAATATTAATTTCCACACAACATGAAATATTCATAACTTTAATATGTGACAACCATGGTTTCATGTCAGTCTTGAAAAGGGAAGTCTCTTTTCCTTGTTTTTTGACATCTCTAGTCAAGTCTTACTGGCATCAGTTTTTGAATCATCTCAAAGTTGCTAATTATTATACCATAAACATTAATTTTTTATTTTATCTTGCCAAAGTGGTGAGTGATTTATCAGTCTCATGAAATATTAACAACTGGTCTTCATTTTTCTGTGATGGATTCACTGAGAGGCTTTGAGAATCTGCAGAAGAAAATATTTCTGAGGATGAGAGGAGGAAAAAAAAAAAGGGAGATAAAGCTCTCATCCAAGGTCAAAAAATTGTTAAATTTGTATGTTCCAAAATGGATTTGTAATTGTACAAATCACATTTGTTTGCTTTTTGTTTTTTTATATTTCTTCCATCTTTAATGAGATTTTCATTAAAAATTTCCCAGGATCCTTAACAGTACTTACAATTTGTTTGAGAAATCATTTGTATTGCAGTTTTCCCTCTACCTTTACTGATCTTATTTACTTCTTCTACAGTCTGTCTCTATCCTTCTAATAAGTGGAAAGATCATTGTCCTTGGAACAATGATTTCTGTTGGTCCACTGCTAAATAATATACAGTGCTGTCTGCTTTTGACTTATATCCATAATTGTTTCATAAAACAGGTGAGTTTGATTCAGTTATTCAGTTTGTTTGCCTCCAATGATGGAGGAGGATTTAATATTAAGTATTTTGAATGATTGATTTTTTTTTTTTTCTCAGTTCTCATAATAATTTTTTAACATATTAAAGCTGATTCTTATTTACAGAACCCAGTTGGTTCAATCAGCAAAGAGAAACAAGACTTTGTCATGAAAAGTATCCAGTTGTTTCAAAGGAGCTACCCGATAAATTATATTCATTATTTATGGATAAGGTTCATTTCACTAACACATCAAAACTAGGTGCTCTTGTTTTAAACCAGTTGTTTAAACCCTTTATAGATAAAAGGGGAACTTCCAATGAGTGATGTAAAGACCTGAAGCTTGTGACTCATTGCCACATCCAAGAAAAAGCTTCCCACCCAAATTGTGTGAATCATCTTGGACATGCTTATCTGTCTCTTTGGACTACATAGTAAAACTATGACTAAACTATACACAGATATCTAGCCCACATGGGGTATCAAATTTTTAGGTGCCTTGAGTTAGGTTACATGAGAGCTGGCGTCAGTTCTGTGTCAGAACACAACTACAAACCACATCATTATCTTTGCCTTTAAAGTGGTTATTTAGATGCAATGTCATCATTCAGTCTAGTTTAATAGAAAATCAGAAGCGTTAGCTGAGATAGGGTATTACGTCAGGTTAGGTTTCTTATTTATCTATACTAAGTGGACTTTTAGTGTATAATCTGATCATTTGCATAATTTTGGTTATTCCACAATAATTCTTTGATAAAATATATCACTTTATCCAACGAAAAGTATGACAGTTTCTTTTGTTCTTCTGAAAATCAGAGCTTAAGTGCAGTTTGTAACAACGGTGTCTAACTAAACAACGGTGTCTTGATCTAAATTTATTTCACTAAAGGTTTAAATGAAATTTTCCTGTCAGAGCCTCAGAAGTCCTACTGATTAATCTAAATCTCCAGCTGAGATGGAGTGAGCTACATCTTATGTTCCTCTCCTGAGTCTCTTGGGAAACCACTGACATTTCTTGCCTGTAGAGTCAACCCTTACATATGTACACTTATTCCAGAGAGAAAATCTTTTGTATTGCACATCTGAAAACTTTAAAATACAAGCTTGTAAACTGGACTAAAGATTATACCTAATATCAAAATATGATGCCAAATAATAGATATTTCATTAGTTTCAGAGCATGAAGTAGTTGCTAATAAAAATGGAGGGAAAAAAAATCCAATTATTTTTTGTTTATCTTAATTATGGAAGTATTTTTGTTCTGTATCCTTAACAGATGTAAACTGTTATAAAGCTGTAGTTAAAAGTATAAAGAGGATGGTATACTAGCCCTCCAAAAATGTGTTCTTGACTGCAAACAAGATTTTTGAAATAGCTGTACTTGGGTTTTAGGTGAATTTTCTCATCTGAATAACAGGATATGACAATATTACTTGAAAAAATAGATCACTATGCTTTTAAGAAAGCCATGGAATAAGAATTAACCAAACCTATATTTTCTTATTCAACTGAAGTTTAATGTTGTAATAATGATATTCATTTGTTTGACTTTCTTTTAATACATTATGGAAAGAAACATGCTTGGGAAAGAGCGGTTCCATTTTTAGTTACTTTCATAGAATCATTAAGGTTGGATGGCCTCCAGGGTCATCTGATCCAACCATCTCCTACCATCAATATTACCTATTAAACCATGTCCCTAATTATCACATCCAATCTTTCCTCAAATAGCCCCAGGGACAGTGACTCCACCACCTCCCTGGGCAACCTGTCCCAATTCCTGACTGCTCTTTCTGAGAAGAAATGTTTCCTCATTTCCAACCTAAATCTCCCCTGGCGCAACTTGAGGCCATTCCCTCTAGTCCCATCACCAGTTACCTGCAAGAAGAGGCTGACCCCCAGCTCCCACAACTTCTTTTCAGGTTGTTGCAGAGAGCAATAAGGTCTCCCCTGAGCCTCCTCTTCTCCAGACTACACAACCCCAGTTCCCGCAGCTGCTCCTCACAGGACTTGTGTTCCAAGCCCTTCACCAGCTTTGTAGCCTGTCTCTGGACATGTTCCAGGACCTCAATGTCCTTCTTGTAGTGTGGGGCCTACAAGTGAACACAGTACTCGAGGTGCGGCCTCACCCCACCTTGGTCCTGCTGGCTACACTATTCCTGATACAAGCCAGGATGTTTGTGGTCTTCTTGACCACCTGGGCACACTGCCAGATCACGTTCAGGTGAGTACATTGACCAACACCCCCAGATCCTTTTCCTCTGCACAGCTTTCCAGCCACTCTTCCCCACACCATTGCATGGGGTTTCTACACTTTAATCTTATTGACCCGATTCCAAATGGCCTCCCTAGTTACACTACTGCAGCAGTTGGTCACTGCATCAGAAAGCTCTGATACTGCCACAATATATATATATATATATATATAATCATATTCAGAGAGGAACGAGAAAAAAAAATGCTATTCAAAACATCAGTTAATTGGATTCTACCTTGCCAATGCCACCTCCATTCATCTAATCCTTTGTTTACTGTTCTCTGTGTTTGTATTTTGAGAACAGATAAATATGGCCTTAAAACAGATACATGCATGTCTGTAGTTTAAGGGACAGTGGTTCTGTAGAACTCTTATTGCTGAGCTTTTCTGAAATTAAGTACCATTTCAAAAGTACAGGGCTTATTAACATTGTTCCA
Organism: Aythya fuligula; assembly: GCF_009819795.1. Classification (NCBI taxonomy): domain Eukaryota; kingdom Metazoa; phylum Chordata; class Aves; order Anseriformes; family Anatidae; genus Aythya; species Aythya fuligula. The sequence goes on along the minus strand of NC_045560.1, from coordinate 13,276,974 downwards.
TCACACACTTTTGGGCTTTGCCATGTAGCCATCAAGCAGCATGAAGTCACACTTGCCCCAGTTTCCAATGGCAGAAGGTAGCTCTCATCAACAACATCAGATCAAACAAACACAGTGGGACTGAACCATAATGTCCATGCATAAAAGGAAGGCAGTATTTATGCAGCATCTATTTAAAGAAAAATGTAGGAGGTATATGAGTTTAGCTAACAGCATTTACAGATTTAATGTAATGGTATCTGGTTTTTGTATTGACCAGTATCACTGCCTTTATGCTCACACATTACTCTTTACTTTCAAAATAATCAGTTTCACAGGTCAGAATTTAAGTCACCTGGAAAGATCAACAAAACTGTCAGCTAGTCAAGATTAAGGTAAATCAAATCTCAGCTCTTCTGGGAATCGTGGTTTTCATTTAAAGTGGGTAGAATACCCACTATCAACAACCACAACAAGAATTGTTGAATTTGTATGTAGAATATCTAAAACAGCTTCTCATTACTGCAGGTAAATTTTGAATTTTGCTGTCTACAATGTACTGTATGTGGAAAAAAAAAAAAAAAAAAAGTGATCACATACTAATATAACATATTAGAATAGTTATTTTTGTCCTTTCATTTTTCTGCAGTTTTTAATGGTTTAGTCATTTTGAATTTGATGAAGAAATTGGAACTACAGAAATGTATCTCATGTTTTGTGTGTCTCTCTCCAGGACTCTGAGGTGGAATGCTCTCAAAGGTGCTTCTAAGGTATATATAATTTTGATGTGGAAAAATTAGCAGGGTGTATACTGATTCTTCTTCTTTGAGGTTCCCTATCTACCACAATTTTATCATCCCAAAGAATATGAATACACAAAAGCACAGATAAATGCTTTCCTCTGGAGAGATGTAAGATGGCCTTAACTGAATAGTGCTGAACAGAGTGACATTTTACACTTTGCTATGCTTTAAGTCTTTTTTTTTTTTTTTTTTTTTTTCCAAGCCTTCATAGCATTTTTCACTCTGTTCCTACAACACTATCAAAAAGACTGAACCAACTTTATCATGTCTGTATCCCTTCCTCTTCATCTTTTTGAAGTAAAGAACCAGTGTGACCCATTTTCCCTATCTTCAGATCTGTCTTTGTCTCTTGAAGTGAATAAAAATTGAGTGAACTTGTGAAAATGTTGCTAATGCTTTGCCAATTTCATCCCCCACTTCCTCCAGCACTCCTGGGTATGTGTAATCTGGCCAAGAAGGCTTGTCAATTTTAAAAGATTATAACCTTTTAACAGCCATTTTCTGCTGTATTTTACATGCTTCCTAATTTCTCATCTGCCTTCCCTGGATGCTTGATGTGGATAAAATTTAATCTCTTTCATATATAAAGGCAGTTGTAAGGTAGGATTTCATCCGTCTATTTTCTCTTCTAAGTCCTTACTGTCTTTCATGTGCTCTCAGAATTTCTCAAAAGTATGTGGTTGATAAAAGATACTTAACTCTATCTGCTCCAACCAAAAATTCACATGGCATAAGCCACTCATAAGTTTGTTATTAACATCAACCACTCTTTTATATTGATGTGTTGTAAGATTAAAAATAGAGTTGGTACTGATGAGACTTTGAGATTTGTCAATATAATTACAGTTTATTTTTTTTAAATGCTTTAAAAAACATCGCTTTTTAAAAAATGAATACAGTTTAGAAACTTTTTTTCCTTTCCTTTTTTTTTCCTTCATTTCACAGGCAGTCTGTTATCCATTGAGGGAAAAAAAAAAAAAAAAAAGGATGAGGAATGCATTTTAAAAGGTGGGAGAGACCTTCATATTATATCATCTTATGCCTGCATGATTTTTTTAATTTTATTTATTTATTTATTTATTGTAAGGTTTGGAATCTCTTAAGACATTGAATTAATAAACATACTTATTCAGATCAGAAAAATTATATGAGCACAAAAGCCAAAAAGACAAGCTTTTAGATCCAATTAGAACTTTTAGATCCAAATAGAACTTTTTATTTTATTTCAATTTTCAGTGAAAATATTTTACATCACCATGACACCGGAATATTCAAGTAGCAAGTAGCCCAATCTGAAATAACTTAGAGTGTGTTAAGCAGGAATTTTCTTAAAATATAGGGGAGGACAGATCTAGCTCCAGTTTTCCTAGGAGATCATCAGGTAATTTGACCATCAGGTAATTTCAGCTTTTTCAGCTTATTCTGTAATTGCTTTCAAGATCTAAAAAGTTTTGAAATAAACCAACAGAACCTGAGCCTAGTATGTTCCTTGGGGAGGGGAAGGGGGATGTTGGAGGTTAAATTTAATGTATGAGTTTTTTTCAAAAAACTTTTTAGGTTCGTCTAAAATACTCCTGGTAGTATCTTCTGAGATTTACATTTGGCTTATCCTAGCTTTCACTCTTCAGCTTTGCCTGATATGCAATGTGTTGGCAAAAGAAGGGCAATCACAAAATTCTCACTGACTTCCAGGGTCAGAAGCAGGATGATCAGCAAGTAACAATGAATTTTGTGTTGTGCAACTCAATTAGTATTTTACTATAGATAAGGAGTGCAAAGAAGCACTGTTTTGCTGTAAGGGGAATGCAAAGAAGGACAAACACAAAGATATCTCCCACTCTAGTCAAGAAAATAGGCAATCTTCTGTACTTTCTTTTCTGGGTCAACTAGCTGGTATTGAGAAATCTCATCTATTGTTATTAAAGAGAGTTGTCAGGATAGACTAAAATACTCGCTGGTAGCATGATTTCAAAGGATATGGAAAAAAAAAAAAAAAAAAAAAAAAACTATTACCAAATAAATGGACATTAAAAAGAAAAAAAGATTAGTTTATATAAGCTTGTTAGTATGAGTAGATGAGAGGAAGATGGAAGGTCACCTGGAGAAATAGAGAATGAAGCCTACAGTGTTTTGGAATGGATCTATTTATTTGCAAATGCACTAGAAGTTTGCTTTGCAAGGAGAGATCATGCAATATTCTTTTGCATTCTCTTATGAAGGTAATACAGAGTATTCCAAGGACAATCATTCAGTTCTTAGGTTTGTCCCATTAAAGGTCTCTGGAGCTTCAAGATCTAATACACCAGAAAATAAAGTGTACCCCAAATAGCACCCCACAAAAAAAAAAAAAAAAAAAAAAAAAAAAAAGATCTCCATTAAGCTAGCATTTCACTGTTTAATCTGATAGATAAAGTAGAGTAAAGGGATGTGACTGTTCTGTCACTTCCACACTTATACCATATACCCATCATGGAAATATAACATGAAACTTCAAGCAGGACTTAGTAACATATCTTGATACTTCTTTTGTGTTTCATACTCCTACACTGGAAGTCATCTCACTGTCATTTTCTCCTTTTCCTTTCCTACTACATGGGAGGTTATTGTTATTTTATTTTTATTTTTTTTTACATAACCTTACATTACTGAGCTTTGTTGGCTGGCTATTTTCCTTGTTGAAATGAAGAAATACAGATCAAAACAGCAATTCCTGTACTCACAAACAGACATCCAATTGTTATTCTTCTATCTCGCAGCACTCCAAATCTTCACAGAGAAAGTATATCCTCTCTCCCAGCATGTTTTGCTAAAATATATTAATGGTTTGTCTCCTCCTGCCAGTCCATGTTTTTCACTTTAGTTTTTTTCCCAGTTTCTTCTGTTACAGAACTTTTGAACATGCTCACAGGTCTGAGTTGGGTGGAAAACTAGTTCCACTACTTGTATGGTGCTCCTGCAGCACCCTGATTTTCGATATTTGTTCCATATTTCTGTGCTTTGTCATTTTATTTTTGATCGATATACTGTATTGATTCTTAGCATTGAGACTTTTCCTCTTCTGAGGAGGCTCTTATTGGTATGTCAAGACAAAGATAGGTATGCCAGCAGGAGGTGATACCACTCCACACTAGTGTGAATACCTGAAATAAAAGTATCAATATCTGCATTAGTGCAGTATTCTGCCTGGGCTCATTAGACTCATTCTTATGAGAGAATGACACTGTAATAAAGTTTCCAGAGTTGTGGAGAATTTTTGCAAGCATTAAACTATGTTGTGATGATATAACCTTCATTCATCCATTTCAAATAAGTTGCAGAGTAATAGACACTTATTAGAGAAGTGGTTGTTCATCTCAGTACTCATATTCAGTACTCCTGTCTTCATTGTTCCTCCACTTTTTTTATTATTTATTTATATTTATTATTTATTTATTTATTTATTATTTTCCAAAGTAGTTGCTGGGCTCTGTGGGCCATTCTAAGTTAGGATGTTTGACCCTTGCAGTCTGCTGGGTTCATGTCCACTCACAGAATATTTATTTTGCAACAGCTGCCTGGATCTGTGCTCCTATCTGTATCTTTGCAGGACAGGAGACATGATTAATGGGCACCTGGTGAGTAACAGACACTTGGGGGAGGAGGGCAAGAGGGAAGAGAGAGAAAGAGAATGAAAAAAGCTCATAATAAAACAGAAGGGCCAAGGGCACACCTGTCCTGTTAGTAGTGGTCAAATAACAACTCTGACTAGGCTATGTATCACAGTTGCTGTGCATTCATAACTAGTGAGTGATATAACACTGGAGCCAATGGCTTCATTTAGAAAGAAAAAGAACTGTTTTTCTTCTAAACAGTATCTATAAAACACCTTCTAAAACAGACAATTAACAGGAAATGTCAAGGTATTAGTAAATCACTTGTTTGGCCTGTAGCATTATCTTTGCAAAGATAAAGTATAACTGTGTCTCATCGTCTCTTGGCTTGACCACTGGTTCATTAGTGCTCCACTACTTCCAATAAAAAGAACATTGAAAGACATTAGCCCTGAAATTAAAACATATGAAGTTAGCAAAATGCTGCAGAGGAAACAATGTACAGTAGGTCAAACTGCCAGTCTCTGAGCATCCCAGAGAAGAATTGCATTCAGAACAAATCACTCCTCTTGAAGAGATGTACATTTACCTCCTGCAGCCAGAGCCTTTTCTTATTTATAAGAAATATGGACATATCAGTCTGTCTGGTGAAAATGAAATAGTCAGCTGTTCAAATCATTATTTTGTTAAATGTACATTAAAAAGTGTGCTTTACTAGATGGATATTATGATTGGATGGGCTCTGTAATTTATTGTCCTTGAGCACACATTCATATAATTCAGTAGGATGTATAGCTAATAGGCTTAAAAAAAAAAAAAAAAAAAAAAAAAAATAGCTACATTAAAATAATATGGTTCAGCTCACTTGGTGCACAGATAACTTACTTTAAACTCTAGATATGCTATCTTAAGTCCCGCACAGGCAACTTTAATTTTGTCCTGTGCATGCTTGTCCTGTCTCCTGAATGAAGCACAGGTCCTGTTAAAACAAAATCTACAATGACATTTGATGAAGCACATTTCTTACAAGAACAGTAACCATCAAATGGCCTGATGCCTTTCCTACCTATAGCCTTTCCTACCTAACATCCCTGAAAAACAGCAAAAATAATGGTCTCTCTTCCACATAAAGACCAGAGACTTATTCTGCTGGTGTCAAAAGGAAGTTAGCTCACTCTTGCCATGCAGACCCTAACAGAAAGCACACATTATTTAGATGGCAGAACTTTCTTTTGAGCAGGCTGGTTGAGCTAATTATGAATTTTGATTAGTATAACTACTGATCAACTTTTTCTATGTAGAAAGCAATTGTTTTTTGAAAATAAATTTCCGTCCACTAGGCTAGAGAAAAGAAGAACAAAACCAGTATTTCCTATTTTCAGGATGAGATAGATCAACATTCTGGGAATCTACATTATTCATATACTACATACAAACTACATCTGAGAACATGACAGATTATTTTGCACAAAACATTATAAATTGTTGTCATGTGAGAGGTTGAAGGTTGGATTACCTGTCCAACCTTTCTTAGGAATGCAATTTTAATAAGCATCTGGGAGAGCAGAGAGAAATGCAGAGAGAAGCTGGCTGGGTTGCTACATAACATTACACATCTTCTGGTCTGCTTGTGCATTAGCATCAACTCTCAAAGAAGGTGTTTGTTTGATCTGCCAGCTGGAAATAAAATGAAATAGATGCCAGCAAGAGTTTATCAAGAAGTTTAAAACTGGGAGAGGTAAGAACAAACTTCAACAAAAACAAAGGAAAAAAAAAATGTCAGAACTTGATAGCTTCATATCTGAACTTCAGTATGTACATTCCTGCAGTATCTTCTGTCAGCAATGAGATCCAAATACTTCATACAACAATACATTGAAGAATAGCCATTGCCCAGAAAATTTCAGATGCAGGAAACAAGACATCAGTCATGAAATTATTGGAGAATCTCTTATGTAGGCAGAATGAAGTTATTCATGCTGGAATTCTGCCAAACCAGCTAGAATTATATCCCTCCACCTCTGTAATAAACTCATGTAATATTGTACTCACTCAGGGTTGTAGTGTTAATTTTCATGTGAAGGACAACTTCTACAATAAAGTGTACCCTCACGTCTGAGAAAGGGACCACTAATCCACTTCAGGCTGGCAGGGACAAGGGCCACTAAACTGGTGTAAACATTATTTTCTGTATACCCTGTGTTTTCCTGGATGGAATTCAAAGAATTGTTCAAGTCCAACCTTTCTTAAATCATTAGAATTCATGAAATAAAGTGTAAGGTATTTAATTTACCAAGGAGTAACTAAGGACATCCTCAGTATGTGTCCGTGTGGATGATGCATGGCTTAGAGAGTCACATCCCTCTCCTGTTAAATATATGCTATGCTATCTCCTGTTAAATAACATGCTATGTGATAATTTGAGGCTATTTTGCCTTGCATTTGGAAGTTATGTAAGAAAATAGTGCCTGGGAATTTTAGCGTGTGAGATTTGGCTTGGAATCAATGAACTCAGTGAAGACATGCTGAATAATGAGTGGAGGATGTGGGCTGAAGCAGTGGCTCTCCTGAAGTCACTGGCAAATAGTCTACTTATTTTAATGAGGCAAGAATTTCATCACTGCATTGCACAATAAATCTAATAATATGTATTACAATTTTCCCATGTGAAAATGCAATTACTACATTGTTTATCATCTCATGCTTATAGCTAAATTCTTACAATATCATCCAAACTACACAATTTATCTTGCTATTATATTGTTTAAATGGAATATTTGAGATATGAAAGTGAAAGAAAAGAGAGAGATTATTTTATTTTATTTTTTTTCATTTTAAGGGCTACATTTTCTTTTGGTGTACTTTATTATTGGATCATATTTCATTATTATTCCTATTGCTACTGTGATCAATAAACATATGATTATTTTATTGAGTGTTCTTATAAGGATTTCTTAATTTCAGTGATGCTTTGACTGTTCCTGGATGCCTTTATTCATTTCATCTTATTCTTATAATAGTTATTAAAGATTAGAAAGAATAATAAAAATTCTTTTTAAGAAAAAAAAAAAAAAAAAATGATACTGGCTTTCACACAGGCTTGAAGCACATGTACATGTAGTCTTAATAGTTAAGCAATGGCTGGAATAAATCTTATGTAGTAATACATACAGGTTTACAAATATGTTTGATAGAAAAACTGAAGACACCTCTTCACCTAAACTCACATACTCATTGTTCACTGCATTGAAAAGGGAATGAGTGGGAAACGTATTTCACTATAAGCTTTTTTACAGCACACTCATAAATCAGCTGAAATCCAGAACAAAATATCAACTGACTTCACCATGAAAGTGACCCCATGGGCCTCAAAGGAGGTTTTGCAGTTCCAAAGAATGCTTGGTAGTTCTTGGTATTGAAATGAACATTTCAATTGATACATCCAAAAATTGATACATCCAAATTTAGGATGTATCATTTTATGTTAATGTAGTAGCTCATAAAACAGTTCGCTCATCAAAAAAAGGACAAAGATTAAATCTTTGAATAAAGCATATTGACTGTGTGTTCATGAAATTAAAATAGAAAATAAAAACAGAACTTAATGGAGCCAGAACAAACTACAGTTTATTTAAGATTGTTCATATTACAGAAGTTATACATGCTTTTGAAAACAGAATAAATTAAAATTTTAATAAAGATTTAACTGGACTTTTACAGGTAGGTTTTGAATCACAGAATAATAAAACAATATTTTTTCAAAAACATCTCTATGCATCTAAACAATGCTCCTCACTGTAATTCCTCTTTATACCTCACTGTAATTCCTTTTTAAGTGAAACAACAACAACAAAAACTTTCATCAACTTTCAATCTAAGTCAAATATTCAGGATAAAATAGTGTTTCAGCTAAATTCTACTGATTCACATGATGAAAACTGCCATTGAAAACTGCCATGCTGTTTCATTTTTCTTTTCTGTTATCTTCGGACTCTTAAAAAGGCCACACATGTATTTAAAATCAATAGTCCTTAAGAGTCATGACATATTAATATCACCAGAAAATAAAATAAAATAAAATAAAATAAAATAAAATAAAATAAAATAAAATAAATAGAATAAAATAAAATAAAATAAAATAAAATAAAATAAAATAAAATAAAATAAAATAAAATAAAATAAAATAAAAATATATTTTTTTCAACTATCTAAATGAAAAAAAGAGACAAGACTGATGAATGCACATATTCATTTTTGCTATATGGTCTGGTATCAGATTGTAAGCAATAAGCTAATGCTGAATGAACTAACAGACTGCTTAAACATGGGTTATCTCTGAATGGAAGGAACATATCTTTTGATTTGTAGATAAAGTGTTTCACTGTATTTGTTAAGATCAGAAGACTTCTTTCAGCTAGGTATGTTTCATAATTGAGACAGACAAACAGAGACAGATGAACTCTAGAAAAAAAAAAAAATCACAAACTTTAGTTTTGAATGGTGGAGTCAAAAGAAAAATATTTAAATCATTGTGGAAAGTAACAGTAAGGGTTTTAGGATTAGTTTTTTTTTTTTTTTTTTTTTTTTATAAATTTATAAATTTTATAAATTTTACCACAGGCCACGTTTCAGTGGATCACAATCATGATGTTAATACATGTAGGTAAGGTGACATTTCTCCCATTTCTCCTTCGAGAATCAACTGAAATCATAAAGAATAGCGCTGATGATAACCACTCATACAGTAATTTGAAATTACTTAATTAATTCACTTTTTGGTAAAATGTGTGAAAAGTTGCAATAAAAGTATATTTAATGGAAAATAATACATTTGCTCTCATTGTATTTTTAAATGCCGATTTAATTTGCTGCTAAATGAGTTAGAATCAACAGTAAAGAAAAAATCCAGACAGATGTTCATCATACTGTTCAATACAAGTGGGCAATCATTCTGACACTGGAAGACTCAGATTCATTCACTCTGACTAAAATAATATAGATTCATGTCTCCTTCACCATAACAGGAAAACTCTTCCTTGTCCTTCCAATGGCGGCTGTTCCATGCTGTACAAAATATTTAAATTTTAATTAAATGAGAGAGTAAATAACTCATTATAAACCTTTGGAGAAGGAAATGTATCTTTAAGTGTCACTTTACTGATGTAATCAGTAAATTTTGAATTATTTTTATTTATTTATTTATTTGTTTGTTTATTTATTTATTTATTTTAGGCCTCCTCTTCCTTCTGTTGGAGCTTTCTTGAAAAAATGGGGTGTTAATTGTGTATTGGGTTATGTAAAAGGTTTATGTTGGGTTATGTAAAAGGCTTAATTGTTCACACAAGATGAACAACATCAAATAGAAATACTCAGAGAAATATTTTATGTGGTCCTTAATAATTTATGTGGTCCCTCTCTTAATAATTTGGGCCTTTATATATATATATAAATAAATAAATAAATAAATATATATATATATATATATAGGATATTTTTACAGTTGTATACATGTATGCCTCTTTCAGGAGGAAGAACTGAGCATTAAACTTCCCCTTAACAAGTTCCTTACCTGGTAGGCTCTTTCATAAAATTGCTGTCTTCCTTTGTTAATATTTCTCCAAATCAACATTTATTCATTTATTTATTGTGCCTTTCTTCATATCTTTCGAAAGGTAATGATTCAACTGGTGTTTAAGAAGATTTTTTTTTCTTTTCTCTACTTACAGATTTGATCTTCTAAAAAAGTCTTGACAAAAATTCATCCTCAACTCACTACATATAGAAGGAGATATATGAGAAAGCATAAAAAATAAAATGTTTTTCCATATATATTTAGGAGTATGTTAAAGGCAAGCATACATACAGGCAAATGGATTCACTTATTCACTCAATACAATCAATTTGTGTATATTTTATAAATACATATGTCTCAATAATAATTCAATAGAGAAGGCAAAAATTAAATGTTACAGTCTTTTAATGTATGTGGATATTTTTCATCAATTTTCTTAACAAAAATCAAATATACATTTTCATAATCATTTTTTTCCAGTATTTTAACTAGTGCATAAATGGCCCTTCTGCTGCATTCTTTTTTAAAGTGCATTAAGAAAGCATTGTGGTCTCACAGTTTCCTCTGCCTCCTTTTTTGTCTCCTGTTGGTTATAGCCTGAAGTTCTGGACAGGAAAACAGATAGCATCTGTCCAAGGGTGTGAGATTACATGAAATCTTAATCTTCTAAAAGAGAAAGTACAGAAAATATACTTTGCCAAACTTTCACATTTTCCATCCAAGCAATATATATATATATATATATATTTTTTTTTTTTTCCTAATCACATGCTGTGTCACAACTCCAAAAAATAGATTCAGTGTATGAGTAACAGAGAGCTCTTCTACATGCAAGTGTTGCAATAAAATAAAATAAAATAAAATAAAATAAAATAAAATAAAATAAAATAAAATAATGTAAGAGGATATGCCACAAACAGATGTCCTTTTTATTTTGGGAAGCATTTAGATATTGAAAGCTGAAGCAATTCCAGATTTCCTTTCTGCTGGAAGTCCATTCAGAAAGCTAGAAAGAAAAACTATGAAGTAATCCAATCCAATTTTCAACAAGAACCAGAGATTCCAACTGTTCTGGCTTTATGCCAGGTTATTATGTGAATGACTCCCTGTTAAATCTTGTTACTTAGTGGGTGCTCCAAGAGGAATTTGTCAACTGTAAATCACCCCCATTCCACAGAAGTAACTATTTTGACACAAAGGATGGGGAATTAAGTAGGCAAAAAGAGAACGGGTAGAAATGAATTATTGATTTCATGCAAATGATTTTACTCACCTGCAAACCAAAATGACGCTTATTTTCCAGTCTTTCTGACTACTATTATATAGATGTACAGTTATGGCATAATGTTATTTCTTAGCCATAATGAGCTCAGTGTTGCGTTTCCTCCCATGGTATAAGCTAGTAAACTCTGCATAAGAACTTAAACAAAACAGCTTTTCACACCTAAGACTGACAAAGTTGATAATATAATGTTTTCTGTGTTGATACTACAAAGTACTACAAAGCTTGCACTCAATTTACAATAAAAATAAGTCTCCTGTTGACACCAGTCTTCATGATTCATACATGTATGTATGTAATCACGGATGTGAGACAGTGTCCTTCAGAGAGTAACTATCCCATCTCTAAAAGACATCTGAGTAAAGTGGGATCACACTTTAGAAATGTGATATTCTGGTTCCAGTTGAGAAGGTGCTTTTTCCAGCTTCTCCAGAAAGAGTCATAACCTAAATACTTATCAAAATTTCTATTGAAACTCGATATACAAGAATCAATAGCAGAATACTGCTTTATATTTTAGATTATTTTTGTTTTTATTTGGAAAGAGAATATACGTGAGATCTTCAGTGAATATAGCTTTGATACCTACCTCACATATAGTCACTTTTATCTGATCATTTTGTTCTGTGAACTGAGTCATACCTGTGATGTTAAGAAAATAATTTCTCTTTTAATATGTGCAGGTTATTAGGAGATATTCTGTAACAGATTCAAACTATTGCTGATCTTCTTTTGGAAAAATGAGTTTAGGATACTTGCTAGAGGACTAGGCTGCAGCAAATTTGGTTTCCTTCAAGATCTGACCTTTGCAATGGACTGCAAAGTGCCTTGTCACCATGATAAAGCATTAGTGTTGTCTTGGTCTCTCCTGCTCTGAAACACTGGAGCATCTGAGCTGAAGCAGCCTCCCAGGGCAGGATGTTGGCAGGTCTCTCTCTCTTGGGTTGCCCTCCCACTGAACTGGGTACAGCAGGTGGGTATCTGCCTCACACATCTTTTCCTTTCTCTTACCTCCCACTGGCAAACATAGCAAAGCATATAGAGAAGTAATGTCCTACTATGTACAAAATAAAACAAGTGTATGGAACAATGAAGGTCGTAGGGAAATGGATCCAGATGTACGAAATCTATTCTTCCTGCACACCTTCATAGGAAGAAAAAGTTTGCAGCTTCTAGAGATCAAAGGATATACATGTATATTCAGCACAAATAAAATTTTACATGGTATAGCTTTACCTGACAGCACTGTTATGTCTGTACCAAGTGATGAACAATCTCCCCAGCATCTCCCAGTCCTTCACTGTGCTGCACTCTGCTGCTTCCATAGCAACCAGCAGTGCTCAGGATGAGGCCAAAGTGCTGCAGGAGTCATCAGTGCTCAGAAAGCTGGATACAAAGTGATAAAACCAGGCCTCCTCACTCCCAGCCATTTGACTGTGGAAGGGTAGAAGAACAAAAGTCCTTACATAGTAACCATGGAGTTATTTAGTTTCTAGTAAATCACTAAACCATTGGGAGAAAGGTGGGAGAGGGGGGCAGGGGAGAACCAAACCTGCTATTGAGAGGCATTTGTTGTTGCTGTGAGCATGACAGGGAGGTCTGGATTGGATTTTTATTTTGGAAATCCATGACCTTTCCCAGAGGGTTACTTAAATATTTGAATCCACAGTGATCTTAAATATGCACTGATGTATATTCTTATCAGAAATTACTGTAGAAATTATGCTTATGCTGCACTCAGTAAAGCATATGTTTACAGTTCATTTCATTTTCATATTGAAAATGTATAAGCATATCAATTTCACCTTGAAAAACACTCACAGTTGGGAAAATAACATAGTTTATTTAGATTTTTGTATGTGAGAATATTTCTGTACATCTTTCAACTTTATGGAAGCATATGACCCAAAAAAAGCCAAACTGCCAAAAAAAGAATGGGAAGCAGTGTTTCTATAAATCTTTTTCTATAAATCTTTTATTTCTTTTGATTCTCAGAAATTCTGTCCCTTCCCCCATTTACACAGACTTTATTAAGAACATCTGGCTACTTTAATGCCTTAAATGTTCTTAAAAGTACTAGTTCTCCTTAATCAGCCTTAAAGCATTATCTATGTAACATGTACTTACCTTATTTATTCAGCCAAATGTATACTTTCAAGAGAGAGCAGCTAGTGTGCAAAGCCAACTTAATACAGTCCTCAACTTCTCCTCCTATTTTTCCTGGAAGTCTAACTCTGAGGTTTTAGCGATCCTAGATAAAACATCTTCCAAAACTCTACCAAAACTTTTGTCATGGCACAGCTTAAGAGGAAGATAAATGTTAGGTGGAAGCAGAAAATTACTCTCTAGAGCTGGCTTGAAAAAGGAAGTAAGAACATCTTAACTTTTAATATTATGATATTACTGCCACAAAAAATAGAAAACACAGTGTCTTTGGAAATGTGAAGTTTGATATTTATGCTATAATTGCAGAAGGTATTTTAAGGTACAAAGAGGTTATAGTTTATCATTTTTATCTTTTAGAGGTTATAGCTTATCCTTTTTATTATTTCACAGCTAAGCATGGCACCCCAATAAATCTGTTACAAATATTGAATGAATTTGTTTTGCTTTGTTTTAAAGCTTTTTTTTAAAAATAAAAAATGTGTAAAACAGATTTTCTGTTGACTGACCTGTCATAACAGGCTTATTCAGCAGAATAATCCAGATCTAATTTTAGCTACACATTTCAGCCTTTACTGAACTTTGAGGCTGTGCATTAGTCATGCTTCAGACAGGTGACACATTCAATGGCTGAGCTGAACTGTGCCAATTGGTAGATATTAGGTTTCACTAAGACAGACTCATGCTTTACCACTGCTGCATTAGATATGAGTTTCTGTTAAATGACTGCCCTAGTTTCAGCTGGGATAGAGTTAATTTTCTTCCTTGTAGCTGGTATGGTGCTGTGTTTTGGATTTAGGATGAGAATAATGCTGATAACATACTGATGTTGCAGAGCAGTGCTCACACAGAGCCAAGGACTTTTCAGCTTCCCACATTGCCCTGCCAGCAAGGAGGCTGGGGGTGCATCAGGAACTGGGTGGGGATACAGCCAGGACAGCTGACCCCAACTGGACACAGGGATGTCCCATTCTATGGGATATCAGGCTGAACAATAAAACTGTGGTGGTTGGCCAGGGTGGGGGCAGCAGGGGCAGCAGTACGATGGGCACTGGACAGTGGGTGGTAAGCAATTACACTGTGCAAGAGTTTATTATTATTATTATTATTATTATTATTATTATTATTATTATTATTATTATTATTATTATTATTATTACTAGTACTCTTATCCCTTCCTTTTCTATCCTATTAAATATTCTTTATCTTAACCCATGAGATTTTACCTTTTTTTTTTCTGATTCTGTCCCCCATCCCTCCGGGGAAAGGGTGTGTGAGCAAATGACTGTGTGGTGCTTAGCTACCTGCTGGGTTAAACCACAACAATGACACAGGAAAATTAAAATTTATTTTAAAAAATACCTATGTGGCCTCTTCACTATGGTATTATCACTACAGTAACACTCCTTGCACTCACTGAAACCCAACTTTCCCATCCTCCCTCAATGGAATTTGAAAAAAAAAAAAAAAAATCATATGAGTACATACAAAAAAAAAAAAAAAATCATGACAGCACATTGCTGTCAATGAGCATTAAAAAAAAAAAAAAAGTGAAAAATTATAGAAATGAGAAAGAGCCAATCTCAATAGACTTTTTCATCTGGTAGAAATTGGGCCAGAATAAAAAAGTGAAGGAGAAAATAGGTGTAAAGATCAATCTGCTAACAAAGCATATATTTGGAAGTATTTGGGGATGTGCATACATAGCTTTCTGTGTCTGTGCTCCCTTGTGGTCTGTGTGTAGAAGTCACAGATGGTGTATCACTACATGCTCTGAGATACTTTGGAAAAAGAGTAAGAAATCTACTACATCACATCCAAAAAAGTCCATGTAGTTCTCTGGCTTTGCTGTGATTGTCTAGCTCTTGCCCACTGAAAACTCATTAAAGCTGTAGGCCTGTGTAGTGTTTAGGAAACAGGAAAAAAGAAATGGGGGAAAAAATGAAATAAAGAGTTAGAGGTTTATAGTTTTGCATTTTATTTTTCTTTTCATTCACATGCATAACATCTACAAACTGCATTTTTACAACCAGGCACACACTCATGAAAAAATATTTAAAATGTGTTTATGATCAAAATATAGAAAATATTATGAATGTGGATAACCTCTTTTAATCCAATAACATTAGAAGAACCATAATCACCTTTAGTGTTCAATTAACAGCACACTCACCACATAGGTCTAGTTTATGATAATTGTCACTCTTTCAAACTGTGCCCAGGAACAGTTCAGTGTCCAGCAGAGGTGGAGACAGTGAGCTATTTTCAGGGAAGAGAGTTTCACTAGATGGAAATAAGCCATGCACTTGTCCTTCAGGATTAGGGAAAGGTCCTACTTCCATTAGTACAGAGCATGTCTCTCTCACTCTGGCGTTGACTGCAAGAGTCACTGCCTTGAACCTAAAAGGCACTCAGATATGAGTCAAATTGTCAAATTGCACAATTATCACAGTCTAAATCAACATCTGCAGATAAAAAGATTTAATTTAACTGTGTTTTTCATTTTAGGTTTTCTAAAATATTTAGTCACTTAACAGAAATTCAAAATAAATTAATGAGACACTGAACACGCTATAGAGTCAGTGTTCTCACTATTTTAGGCTTATTTCAGCAACTTCTTTGGAATGACCTTAATTCTACAGACTACCAAAGAACCATAGGGAAACTAAGAAGACCCTCAGTTTCCCTATTTTTTTTTTTTTTACAGAAAATTTGTTTAAATAGTTTAGTGCACTGCAGAATTAAATATCACCATGAATATGCTAATTATAAGGCATACTGAGAAGTTTTCTCCTATACTTTAACAGTAGGTTGTATTATCTATCTGCAGAATATTTACCCTTCTTACAAAAGAACTTTGGAAAGCTTGATTAATATCAAAGATTTTCCCCCTTCTGATCTGAATTGCTCTGCAGGTGACATAAACATGTACCAACCAAATTGCTCAATGCAATAATAGAACCAATAAAATGTCATCGAACATGTAAAACATTATGGGCAGATCTAAGTTGCCATGTAAGGCAATTTAAATATACAGAAGTGTACTTCCAAAAACACAGCACAACATTAGCCCTGCAACATATAGAACATTCAACTTTATCAGCTGCAATTTTGTAAGCAATTCATAAACTTCAATGGTTTTTGGAAAGCTCCTTCACACGTATGTAAAAAATACTCTCAATGTCAGTAATAAATGACAGGCAAGGAATTTTGGCAGCAAATGTTTCAGCTGTCTTCATGAAATGGATGAATATTTCCCTCCTTACATTAATTCATGTTACACCACATACACAGGAGAATGATAATAGGGTTCTTCCCTTGTGCTTGTCATGTATAAAATATTGTACCATTTCATAACATTAAAAGGGTGAATGAGGCCAGACATTGCTTAAAAAGAAAAAGGAAACCTGAAGTTTGAAAGGTAACATCTTCAGTGTGAAATGTAGTATTCATGAAGACTGTCAAATACCAATCTTGTCTCGAGTTCTGGCTCCTGCTAATTCTTACTGACAGCTGTTCTTATGCCTACCTTGAGACATTTGGTTTTAAATGTCAGACTAGTTGGATCTTACTTGTTCTCTAAACACTCACCAACAAGATGAATATGTTCGATTAAAAAAAAAAAAAAAAAAAAAAAAAAAGGAGGGGGTGAAGAGGGAAAAGAAATCATGTAAATTTGAAATGTGAAATGTTCTGTAAGGAGATTTCCTTTCAGAGAAAAAAAATATCCAAAGTAATTTATTTCTTTCTGTACCTCCTGAGATTGCAAAATAAAGAGGGTTTGATGTATACATTATCTACTACATGTGGATGGATAATAGTCTGCTAATGGACTTGTTTTTACAGTGCTTGCACTGGCATACTCAATTACAAGGGTTTTTGAGAGGAGATGTGGGCATGAAAAGATTGATCTCAGCCCTTCCGTTCTCTGTGTGCCTCTGAAAAATCTGCTGCCTCCTTCATGCTTGAATACTCAGTAGCCAATTCAAAATCCAGCAACTGATCCAAAGCCCATGAAAATCAGCAAGCATCTTCCTATTATCTAGGATGATCTTTGAATTTTCCTGTCTGTGACAAGGTGTTGTGTCTTGCTTTGTATAACAGTTGATCAGACTTCTTGTGTTTTGGAGATTTATTCATAAAAGGATTTGCAAAATTTAAATTGGTCTCTATACTGACCTTTGCAGGGAGAGAAATTAATGTCCATTCACCCCAGGGAATTAACCATTTTTTAAATCTCAACAGATTTAGTCATGTCTGTATGCATTCCCTCTTCCTCCTCCCCTTCACATTTTTTTTTTTTTTTTAAAGTTCTTAAATGAACTTCTTCACTCCTTCTTTGTAGGATGGACTCTCCTTTGTAGGAGAGCAAAAGTGAATGTAAATAAGTAATGGAACTCGATTGCTTCATATACAGACTGGATGCCTTCCCATGCAGTGTGTTGTAGTCAGGCCCTCAACGTTTTCATTCCACCATGAGGTGTGGGGAAGTTTCCTTGCCCGGAATGATAGAAGAGTTCAAACCAGATGACCTGAAATGTTCAAATCTGTTGGAAAAGCATTTCTGCCTTCTCCTTCCTTGTCTATTTAAGCTGAGATCTTTGGCAAAGATAGATCTCTTTGTACACATCTTCACAATCCTTTATGGAATTAAATACTTTATTAGGAGCAACAGGGTTATAATGTAGACAACTAAAAGAATCGTTGGAATATTTTGTGACTTTTTAGTCTGACAAATCTTGGGACTAATATTGCTTTGTGTCAGGTGTCCAAGGAAATTACACTTCTGTAGGGACTAGATTTAATGTTTTTTTTTTGTTTGTTTGTTTCTTTGTTTGTTTGTTTATTTGTTTTGTTTTTATTTTGTTTTGTTTTCCTCAAAAAGAGAAGATTAAAATAATCAGAATGTGCAACAAGGCACTCTTTGAAAGCATAACACTAGATGATGATTAATTTGGGTAAACCTGGCAAATAGTGCTTTCTCCTGTTGAACCTGAGAGCTGTTAGATAGTAGTTGGCAGTTATTATTTTTTTTCCATTCGCTATTTTCTGTGCCTATGTGACCATCTCTGACCATCTCTGACCATTTTCCTACTGTCTAGAATAAACTATCAAGGCATGGATGACATCATATATGGGTTGACATCATATGTTATTATCATGGGCTTGAAAAAAATTATAATGCTAAACCAGCTGAGGAAGTACTCTGGGCTGCTGAAGCACTGAAGGCTTCTAGTCTCTGCTTTTCCCTGAGTGGTGGTCAGAGCCCTGGTCTGTGGCATCTATGTTTTGTTTGAGTCACCTCCCTTAGCTTGTCAGTAAACTGCTGGCCCTTTTCATATGGAAGGAATTGAAACTCAACAACCTCTTTGCTTTTGTATATATGGGAAAGCACACTGGAGTTCTCAGCTGTCACTGGTGTAATCCAAATCAGAAACATGCTACCATGACCAGCAGACCTTTTGTTACCACTCATAGGCAGTTGAAGACCAGTGTCAGTACACTCTTCAAAATTATGCAAATAATGTCTGGCCAAGAATAACAAAAATAAAAGAATGCTACAATATAATTGATTAGAAAACTGAGCACTACAAGTACTTATGAACAAGCAATCCTCAAATTCTTCTGCATGAAACATCCAGCTCTTTCCTTGCTTATCCCACTCCTGTGGGATGTTTCTTGAAGGTCAGTATTTTCCCTGACAGATGCCAATCCAGTCTGGAGATGTGTACAAGAACCTGTCCTGTAGCTTTATCAAGGGATTCTTAAATCAACTTCTGCTGGATGTGTAGGTATAGACATTTTATATATGTTACTACATTTTATACAAGCATGAAGGACCTACAGCTGTTGTTGGCTCTCATACAGGTTTGGCTATGTTCATTTCTCAGACAGTTCTGAGCAGTGCTTTCTCAGTGCACTGTCACTGATCCAAATGCAAAGTATTGTTCCACAGTAATATACGCAAATGAACTTATTTATTTGGATTAAAATTTGAGTTCACTAATGCAGCTGGTGTAAGCAGACTTTAGGTTGCAACCTGTGCAGTTTACCCAACTTGTAAAGAGACTCCCTGATCTTTTATGAACCTCACATTTGTTGGCCACTGTGTCACTGACTTCTGGAAATATCATATACAATGCTTAGATTGAAAAACTTACTTTCTTTTGCACCAACACTGAATATCAGTTTTTGATAACAAAGAGTTAGCTAAACCCATTTTCCATAAAGTTTTATATTTTATATATATGCATATATATATACATTTTTATTTTTTTTCCCCTCAACTTCTTTACTTAGTAGTAGCCTTAGTGGAAATGGTGCTTAATTCATTTTGGCCAGAAACTAACACAATTTAAAGTCAGGACCATATAAAAACATACTGAGGAAGATAATAGCTTATGAGTTTATCCTATGTGCTGTTTAATTACAGTACTCCCAGCAAGACAATAAATTAAAGCTACAAAATGAAGTGTTAAACATGAACTTTACAGCTGGAGATTAGGTAGGAGGGCAATTGCAGGTAGGCATCCAGCAACACATTTAGAAAGGAAAGAACAACAGAAGAAATGCAGATTAAAGACTAATTTAGGTGGGAGAGGAGTTGTAATTAATGTTGTACTCCAATTTGTTTTCTATGCTAACACATATAGAATTAAATATGCTCATTAGCATGTGTTCTCTGTTCACAAAACCTATGTTATTTGCTATCAAGCATTTTAAATGCTATAGCAGTATAGCCAATACTAGACTACACTGTTTCAGCTGTGTGCCTAGGCCTGATACCAGTTCATTGGGATTGTTTGATCCCAAATCTCCTAGTTATGTTTCCAGAAACCCAAATTTCCTAATCCCCTACTTCTGCTATTAGTCATAGAGGTGTCATCTGTGATCTTCAATTCTGTAAACATCAGAATTCCCAGTTTCCTATCTAATCCTTAATAAATTTCACTAGAAGCTGATGGTTCAGCCTTAATAAAACTACCTAACCAGCTATTAATAGCAGTGAGTTGTTTTATACCCACAAATGATTTTAGCTGTTCTTATCTGACCTTCAGACTCTCCAAAATCTCCAAGGCAGGTGTTTTCATCAAACGTGCAAAATATGTGAAAATATCTTCTTTTTGCGTATACATCTATAAAGACTGGAGCACTTAAGCAGTGGAAGTCAGGTGAAAAATCTTTAAATGGGAAAAATATAGGATCTGTAATCATGTTCGTGATGTTAGCCACAAGGATTTCTTCCTTGATATTTTATGTAAACATAGGATAGTTAAGATGAGAAACTGAAGTTAGGCTACGTTCTAAGCTAGTGCAGAAGGTTGGGGTCTCAAGGATTAAATAAATATGAATAGAATAGAATATGAATATATGAATAGAATAACTTATATAAATCAATATATATGATCATATATATCATAATATATATATATATTCATATATATGAATAGAATACATTTGAATATATGTCATATAGGTCTTAAATAAATGTACTAATTACCAGATTACTGAGAATGCAGGGCAAGATGAAGGTATGGTGGGACTAAAAATGTCATTACAATCTCTATCCTAGAACATACAGTCACTTAATAGTTCCATTCCAGGAATGAGGTTAGCCTAGTATATAGTGATTATAGTGATTTAACAGTGTGACCAGCAGGGCTAGGGAGGCGATTGTCCCCCTGTACTCAGCTCTGGTGAGGCCACACCTCGAGTACTGTGTTCAGTTTTGGGCCCCTCACTACAAGAAGGACATCGAGGTGCTTGAGCGGGTCCAGAGAAGGGCAACGAAGCTGGTGAGGGGCCTGGAGAACAAGTCCTATGAGGAGCGGCTGAGGGAGCTGGGCTTGTTCAGCCTGGAGAAGAGGAGGCTCAGGGGCGACCTTATCGCTCTCTATAGGTACCTCGAGGGAGGCTGTAGCGAGGTGGGGGTTGGTCTGTTCTCCCACGTGCCTGGTGACAGGACGAGGGGGAATGGGCTTAAGTTGCGCCAGGGGAGTTTTAGGTTAGATGTTAGGAAGAACTTCTTTACTGAAAGGGTTGTTAGACATTGGAACAGGCTGCCCAGGGAAGTGGTGGAGTCACCATCCCTGGAAGTCTTCAAAAGACGTTTAGATGTAGAGCTTAGGGATACGGTTTAGTGGGGATTGTTAGCGTTAGGTCAGAGGTTGGACTCGATGATCTTGAGGTCTCTTCCAACCTAGAAATTCTGTGATTCTGTGATTCTGTGATTGTAATTACCAGTTTAATTGTGTATATTATACAGAACTATTTATTTGTCATGCAGTGAAGTGTTTTTCTTTTTTTGATTGTATCACATTATTGGTAACAACTTTTGAACTTTATTTATTTATTTTTGTGCCTATTCAGTCTAGGCTATTGCAAGGTGCCCTTTTCTTTTTATATTTCTCAATAATTTTCTATAAAATGATGTAGAACTTTTCTTTAATACTCTACCTCATTTTCACACTATATGAATATGAAATTCCTGCTCTAAGAAACCTGCTTTGGCAGGGGGGTTGGACTCGATGATCTCTTGAGGTCCCTTCCAACCCCTACAATTCTGTGATTCTGTGATTCTGTGATATATGTGTTTCACGGCTTTAAGATCTCTAATTTCCCACAATCCTTTTTTTCAGAGCAACTTTCATAAATAGAATGACTTATGTGTCTGCAACAAGCCTCAACATTTCTGTTCCCATAACAAATCACATGGAGAAGAAAACTACTAATTGTTTCTCAAGAGGCTGGGTGAGGCTTACACTTGGAAAGCAACACAGCAAGCCAAGGACAGTATGTATAAATGCACTTCATTGAGTACATCTCTCACTCCACGGAGACCTATCAGCCCTCCAGGCAGACCATATTCCTCCCATGTTTTCTCAGCACACCCATAAATCTTGAAATCCCTCCCACTGGAAAAAAAAAAAAAAAAAACAAAAAAAAACAGTGATACTTACTCCAAGGCAAGCACAGCAAGTCAGCTGATATGGCTAGGCATATCTGCTTTTATTAAAGACAGATGAATGTGTGGGTTGATCCTTGAGAAAACATTATAGTCTTCTTGCTGACAGTGATGAAGTCTTTTAGCACTTGTGTTTTGCTATTTGTAAAGTCCAGCCCTTTAATGACAAAAAATAAAGTACAATCTTTCTGAAATCCATGGAGTGGGGAGAAGAAAAAAAAAAAAAAAAAGAATCCTTAAAGGAAAAAAAAGAGTCCTTAAAAGGATGGATCCTCAGTACCTACCACAGGCTGAGCAAACAAACCTTCCAGGAGAAGTCTTCATTTCCAGACCTAAAGGAGATCCTTGCAGCAAACAATGCTGACAAAGTGTATCTATACCATCCATTCATTAATCTGCATTACTTCTTTTAGTGTTTCTGCAGTTGAAGCCAACTCTGTGATTGCAGTACATTTGCTCTGGAAGGATTTCTGCTGTATCATGCACTAGGGAGAAATAACTGTTGAGTACAATTTAACTCTCTACACTGAGGGGAAAAAATGAATAGTAATTATTCCTGCTTGCTTGCCTTTCAGGAAATGTGCATTTTAAAGGCTCATGTAACTATAAAAGCAGTTGCATGCTGAGCAGTTTTAAAAAAAAATTTAAACAGTCTGAAAATCATGATATTTACTGCCTCACAAGGACCACTGACAGCTAAGATGGGTTTGGATCCAGTGTTTACTTTTCATAAATCAGAAGTGATTGAAACAGAGAACAGAAGCCTGAATCTCATGAATCATCTGCTTACATATGGTTTCTCTGTATTGGGATCATAAAAATTTGCATTAACTGAAGCTTTCATACATAAGAGGATTTTCTCATACACATAGCATTATATGCTAGTCAGCAAATCATAGAGAGATTCAGATGCAGAAAGTTCTGACAACCTAATTGGAGTACTAATTATTTGTGCCTATGAGTTTCATTCCTAGATTGGAGAACTATATGAAATATCATTCACTTCCAGGAGTATTTTAAAACAAATTGAATACAGAACTTTTGTTGGAATGGACTTTTAGAGATCATTTAGTCCAACCTTGTGCTAAAAGCAGGTATGGCTTTAAAGTCAAATCATGTTGCCCAGAGCTTTTTTCCAGTTAACTTTTGAATATTTCCAAAGCTGCAGATTCCCACAGTTTCTCTGGGAAACCCGTTCTAGTGGTAAACCACCCTCATTTTGCATTTTTTTTCCTTATATCTAGTCATAATTTCTTCTGACTTTCCCTTTTATCCTTTCCTGTATATCTTAAAAAATTCAGGCTACCTTCTCTATAAGCACTATCAAGTTATTAAAAAACAGAAATTATACTTCCTTTAGGTTTCTTGCCTCTGGCTTAAACAAACTTGGGTCTTTCAGTCTTTCCTTGTTTGTCCTGTGTCTAAGGCATATGGCCCCTTTACCTTATTGGACCTCAGATAGACATTCTCCAATTTGTCAATACATGTATATCTCTAATACTGGAGAAGGGTGTCAAAACTGGTCACAGCACTCCAGATGAAGCCTCATGAATGCTAAGTGGATATTGATAATCTATTCTCTTGACCTGCTAGCTGCTTATACTTGTGATACAACCCAGTTCATACCTGGTCTTACTTGGCATACTGCTTAAAATGGCATGTGTTCAGCACAAATGGTTGTGTTCAGCAGTCATAGTCCCTGAGGACTCCCTGCAGAGCTGCTCCCTCAGTCAGTCAGTCTCCACGGGCATTACCTTAGTTTTCATTGGTCTTCATGAGCTTTGTGCAGCCTGTTCCTTCAGCTTGTCAAAGTCACAGAATCACAGAATCACAGAATCACAGAATCACAAGTCCCTCCAGGATATCCATTGCTATTCCCAGTTTGTTGTCATCTGTGAATATGAAGAAGGTTTCTTCTTTTTCTTCTTCCAGTCCATCATTCTGTCTGTTGATGAATATATTAGACAGAAGCTACCTCAGAATCAACTCCTGAAAAATACCTCTCATGCATGGCTGCCAGTCAGACTTTGAAACTTTGACCAATATTTTTTATCACTTCAATCAAGGCAGTCTTTCGCTTACTTTACAGTCCACCCACCCACCCCACATCTCTCAGTTTGGTGACAAGGATGCCATGAGACACCCTGTTAAAAGCTTTGTTAAAGTAAAAGTAAACCACACCTTCTCTCTGTCATTGAGCCAGTCATCTCATCATGCAAGGCAACCAGATTGGCCAGGCATTTGTCTTTAGTAAATCTGTGCTGGTTTCTCCCAGTCACCTTCTTGTCCATGTCTCTGAAAATGACCTTCAGGAGGACTCTTCCCATAGTCCTCCTAATGTCAGGCTAACTGGCCTGCTGTTCCCATCTTACATCTCTAAAATATCTGTAATACTTGCTCTTTTCTGGTGGTTAGGAAATACTGATTGCCATAAAAGACAAGTCCCTGGCAGCAACACCAGCCATACAGCGAATTTTGATCCATATCTACTCCTCTCTCACCACTTCCCATTGACAAGCAGGGTTGAAGAGAACAGGAATTTATTTTCTTTGCCCTTAATTCTAAGACCATGTAGTCACCCTTAATCACCTCACTACCCTCAAGATCCCAAACTGCACCATTTCATGGTCACTGAAATCAATGCTGACCTTGAGCTTCACATTCCCCACCAGCCCCTCTTTTATGGTGAGAATAAGATCCAACACAACACTTCTCCTCATTGTCTCCTTTATCACTTGGAGAAGGAAGTTATTATCAGTGCATTCCATTAACCTCCTGGATTGCCTATGCCCTGCTGTGCTGTCCCTCCAATAGATATCCAATAGAGGTGGTTAAAGACCCTCATGAGGACCTTGGTTTGTGAACAAGAAGCTGCTTCTGTCTAGGGGACCTCATCTGCCTGGTCTTCTGGATCAGGTGGCCTGCAGCAGACTCCCACTATAATGTCACCAGTCCCTGCCCTCCCTTAATTCTGACCCAAGTGCTCTCTGTCAGCTCCTCATCCATCCCCAGGAAGAGCTCCATGCCCTCTGGCTGCTCATAGACCATGATACTCCCTCCTCATCTCCCCTGCCTGTCCTTCCTAAAGAACCAGTATCCTTTCATACTAACATTACAGTCATTAGGTGAGATTACCGTTGCACCAGCCCAGGCCTAAACATCATTCTTCTTCATAGCTCAAGACCTGCACAGATCTGTCCTCCTCCAGCATGTCCACCTTGATTAACTGCAATTTCTGATCTACTGTGAAACAGACTGACATTTTTGTCATCTTTTTCTAAAAATTTCGCGTTTAAGAATATATCTTTCTTTCACTAAAATAAGTATATATATATACTTATATACTAAAGTATATATATTACTAAATATACTTATATACTTATATACTTATATATTATATATATATAATATATATATTATATATACTTATATATATAAGTATATATAATATATATAATATTATATATACTTATATACTTATATATTATATACTTATAAATATACTTATATACTTATATACTAAAGTATATAAGTATATGCTTAGTATATATTAATATATACTAGTATACTTAGTATATACTAGTATATATACTATATATATTAGTAGTATAAGTATATACTTATATAATTTTTATATATATATATATAAAGAGGTGTTTTCTAATTAAAGACAGAAGAATGAAGTCACTTGTGAAATTACCACTTTTACAGTAATTTGTCCTTGCCCTCTTTAATCTTTGAATCTTGGCTACAAAGACTGTAAAAAAAAGACACATGATGTAACAATTGCCTATTGAGGTTACAGATTTCTATGTGACTAATAACTTCATATTCTTTCATGAAGTGTCTCATGAATTGTTACCCTAAAACTATTTCCACATAATTTTTGAAATTCCCACCTCACTGTTCTAACAGCTTCTGAAGCACTCTTCCTTGTATTGTATAGCATCCGATCTAGAAAAAATCTCTGCAGTCAAATGAATATTTAATGTCTATTTAAAAGACCTTACCACTTTCAGCTTTTCAGTTTCTGATCTTGAAATTAACAACAAAAAATGATTTTGCTTTAGTTCCTTCCTCTTCCATAATTTGCATTCTTTACCAATGAACATTAAAGAGTTCATGAAAATGCATCATGGACCCATTTAATGTATGTGATTAACTGTTAATATGAGACATTAACTTGCAATGCTTTGATAGAGATGATCACGTACAATTATATTTGATGATGGTAATTCATAATTATAATTTTTGTCACATTTTTCAAAAACAGTATATCAACTTCTAGGTAATCAAATCATCTGTATATGTTTAATAAGTAAAAGTTGATTTAAGGCCAACTGTCCTGTTGTGACTGATAAGTTAAGTAACTCTTCTCAGGTCTGCCCATCACAACAGCACCCCTTGGACTGTAGAAGAATCTTCATGGAGCAGTTTGCTCCTGACGGATGGACTCCATGTTATAGACCTGTACTGGGGCAGTTCTTAAAGAGCTGCTGCCTGTGGAAAGCCCACTCATGATCAGTTCAGGAAGGATGGCATCCCGTGGGTGGAGCAGGGGCGGAGAGTGACAGGGAAGTAGCAGCCAAGACAAAGTGTCATGGAGCTACCCCATTCCCTCATTTCCCCTGTGCCACTCAAGGGGAGAACATAGAAGACTGTGGAAGAGGGGGGAACTCTTAGTTTGCTTTTAGTTTCTCACTGTTCTAGTCTGCTAGTGGTAAGCAATAAATGATATTAATCTCCCTATGCTGAACCTGTTTTGCCCATGATAATAATTGCTGAAGGATCTCCCTGTCCTTACCTCAATCTCTGAGCCCTTTCCATTGTATTTTCTCCCCCTTTCACTTTGAAGAGGAGGAATGAGAGCAAGGCTATGTTGGAGTCCAGCTGCACAGCAGGGTAAAACCACTACAATGGACAGAGATATCTTCAGTCTGCAGAGACTTTTGCTCCTATGTTCTTATATTGAACAAAGTAACTACTACTATTACTACTAGTAGTAATAACAAGAATAATAAAATCAGCATAATTTCAGTTACTGTGCTGGTTGTACTAAACAAACAAACAAACACAAACACACACACACAAAAGCTTGCCAATGCAAGAAAATATTTAAGGCTGAGCTCATGTTCAGACGTAACTACAGAAAACATATCTACTCTAAGGGAAAAGCAGTGGGAAAAATAAAATAGAAAAAAAGTAAAAATAAAAAAGAAAAAATGAAAAAGAAAAAAAGGAGACTTCTGGACCACATTATATAAAAGTTTCTCCAAAGCTTTATATATGACTCATTATCTTTCTCCATTCTCGAAGAGACACATAGACTACAAAAGCAGATGCACATAAGGAAGGTTTTAATAACATTTAAACTCTCTCCTTCAAATTTATCAATAAATTTTATCTGTATATTAAATCAGGCAGAAATTTCCCTAAAAAAAAAATCAATTCCTTCATTAAGTGCAAGAAAAACTAAGGCCTCAAGATAAAGGAGGAGAACCTCAGCTTTATTGGGGTTTTCCTTTTATTGTATTTTACTGTTCTTCATAAATATGTTGCTGCAATACTAATGTTTCAGAATTAAATGATGCAAAGGAATTATACTGAGGATGGTTAAGATATTACACAATTTTTGCGTGTTTAAGTGTTTAGTAAATATTTGGGAAGTTTTGAAAACAAACATTCTTTTTTTATTTTATTTTTTCTCTCTTTTTAAAATTCCACTGTCTAGGGGAAAAGATATTTACAGAGTTTGTTGCAATTAGTTTCTTCACTCAAAATAGATGTCAAAAGTTAACAATTTCTCAAAAAAATATATTAAGAAAACATGATATTTAGTGGATATTCATTTTAAAATGTACAGTTATTTTAGTAGAAATTATCAAAAAGAAGAGAATAAAACTAAATTTCAGTGCAGAATCCATTGCTCATATAGTTGTATATGAGAGAAAGAGATGTATGGAAGAGAAAGGGAAGTAATTACAGAAAATAACTTATTATACCCAAATAGTAAATCAAGAGGACACTTAAATGAGGGAGAAATCTGGAAGATATTTAAGATTTTTTTTTATAAATCTTTTGCAGTCAAGAAATAAATATATATATATAGTCTTTCTATTAAGGTAGATTTTAATAAACTCTTCAATAAACTCAGGATTTTTATAAATAAAAAGAATATACACATACAAACACACATGCTTAGTAATGTGAATTAATTAGTGAATTTAAACATTATAGAAGTTGTTAAGAAAAGCACAAAAATGAAATGAAATGAAATGAAATGAAATGAAATGAAATATCCAAGTTATTTAGTGTGCCATCATTACATTCTCCCTTCTGCACTATGGTAAAATATTTTTTTTATTTCTTCACTTTGCTAATGCTCTCAGAACTCCTGCCTAATTTATTGCATATGGTGGCAATGAAGGTGGTCTGGTATATTAGCTCTGCCAGCCATTTGTGTTCACAACTTTCTTTCTTAATTAAATGCTTAAAGAGGAAAGGAAAAAAATAGAGGCAGAAATTCTTGATAGTGATCAATGTGTTCATGGGTAAAGAGGAAGACCCTGGTTCAAGTTTCAGCTCTGAATAAGATGGTCATGAAGCCATCATCTGACAAGTATGTTTGCAGTCACCCCTCACTCTGCTTCCTTGCTACACTGCTGCCAAGGTTGTGACAAGTTACAGGATCCCCTTTATTGTACATCTAAAAATAATACTTTTAGACAGATCTTTAGATGGTGATTGCTATGTAGAAGATATCTGAAATACCTATGCCAAAGACCATGGGTAAGAGACAAAGTGATTTCCTCCTATATTCTTCCTTTTTGTAGTGCAAATCAAGAGGAAGACACAATTAAACTCTTCACTTAAAACTTAGAATTAATTTTTCAATTGTTTCTAAAAACCTCTTGGTCAATTTACGTGTATATCAGGTTCTTTACACACAGACTGTAACTGCTGTTAGCTGTGAGAGAAATAACAGTGAGGCAGCTCCTATGGGGGAAAAATGTTATCATTCAGCTTTCTAATTATTAACACTATCAATCTTCTCTCTTGCTGTTTTTAGAATTCCAATCAAACTATTTAAAAATTTAGAACCTGCTCCATGGGAAAAAAAAAAAAAAATCTTAATTGGGCAGGATGTGCAGATTTTCTATTCATAGTTGAGAGTTCAGGTTAATTTCTCTTTGCCAGTGCTATTGTGAACAAGGAGAGTTGCTCCTTTTACTTTTCTGTAACAGTGCAGAAGCAAGAGATCTGGCTTCAAGTCCCCAGAGAGCATTTGCAAATGCAAGGTGATTATAATTATCCATAGGATCTGTGTGCATAGCAGAAGTATAAAAATCTTACAAGATGGGTGCGTAATTGAAAAAGGAGCCATTCAAGACTTAAAGGTCACAGTAGTAGATGGTGTTATGATAAAGGTCTTAAAATTACTTGAGCATATCAGTCATTTACTCTTAGTCTGTTTAAGTGTAGCACACAACTATACTAGTTATATATACTATATAGATATAACTAGTATATGTACTAGTTATATATACTACCTATACCAGTTATATATACTATCTATAGTATCTATATACTATATAGATATATACCATATATACATAGCTACTATACTGTAGCACTGACCTCCCTTCCCCCATATTCTCCCCCACAGTGAGGAGGGTTCCTAATGGAAACAAAAGAAAGAAATAAAAGGGCAAAAACCAAACAAATAAACAAACTGAGGAAAAAAAAAAAAAAAACTAACAAAAAAAAAAAACCACACAGAGGCAAATAAATAAATAACAATAATAAAACGGTTTTCACATGAAACTTTCTCTGGATTAATACACGGGTCATTCTTTTTCTGTTTGCAAATCCCTGTCAAGCTCTTCTGTTTTAACATTCACAGGAAATTGGCCACTGGTGAGTAGACAGTTACAACCAGTGAGCTAATTTTATCCATTTGACTTAAGTACTGTGATGGGGGAATTCTTAGAACTGTGCACAATACAAATTCACCAATGCTAATGGCAAGCAACCTCACACTGTGAAAATCACCCTTCACTGCTTATGACAAGAGGGGACCCTGTCTCCCACCAAGTCCGCTGAGGAATTTTTACTATTGGCTGCAGAGGTAGGATTTCAGCCAATAATTATGAGATAATTTCAGCATAATCAGCAATAGGGCTCCATCCTTTAATCAGATCACACAGTGACAGACTTGCACTTATCTTTACATGAGGACATTTTATGAAAGAGATAATACAAGGAAGAAGGGAAGGGAGTACTGATATGTTTCTTCTTACAGCAGGATTTCCACAGATATTAAGTTAAAAAGAATTTTTGCACAGGAAAATAAATCTTGCTAAAAATATTTGAGATTAAATATGATGGCTACAGCCATAAAAACATAAAAAAGCATTTTAGCTCTACAAGATGCCTTTTTCTGAAGACCGTCTGGGCAAAGATTCTTTATTCAGTTGTAAACTGAATACTTAGAACATCTTGCTGAAAATCTGGTTGGATAGAATGAGTAAGCTTTATACCACAGTTCCCAAACTTTTTCATTCATGACTCCACTTCTATTTGCACTTCCAGGCTTGCTTCCAGATTTCTAGTTTGGGAAATGCTTCTTTGAGACCTTGAATTGAAAGCATATGTTGAGATTTAGCCTGAACTTTAGAAATCACAAAGTAGGTGCAGGAGGTGATGAGGGGGCGATAGATGGAGAGGCAGGAAGAGTCAAAAAGAAATTCTTTTCCCCACCCACAAACAACATTTTTTTTAAATTATTATTTTTTTTAGCTGTGGTTTCTTTTTGAAATGAATCTTCCAATATGCTATTATTTGTTGTATGCATGTGTGTGCCTATCTGTCAATTTATCATTTTTTTCCATTTCCTGTGATTATGTTTGCATCTATTGATCAGTCTGTAGCAAGAGCGAAACTCTCATCCTCCAGGTTTCATAAAAATAAATGTCAAACACAATTAAAAAAAAAGGGGAGGGGGAAGGGGGGAGATTATAGTGGGGTCTCTCCTAGAAGATTGCAGGGTGAACTTTTCCCTCACTGGTCATTATAGATTTCACCCTTCTGAGGTCACCTCCAGAGATCCCTCCTCCATAGCAGCACTGCTCACTCCTTCCTTATTCTTCCTCTGGCACCAAGGAGTCCAGGCATAAGAAAAAAAAAAACACAGCAAGTCAGTGTTTCTTTATCCGCCTGCTCAGAAAATATACATTATTAATCAATATTGTGTTGGTACCTAGAGGCTAAATGTGACACAAACATGGCAGTGCTGGATTGGATGCCAGTAAAGGGAACCCAAAGGGTTCAGCAAGGTCAGGTAAATTCAAAGAGCAGATCTTGCTGGTCCCAAAGTACCTGCCGGCACTTGGAAGCACACACTGGGAAGTTAATGCATGATAATCCCTTTTGGACACACTATAAAGAATTAGCAGCTGAACTGCCTCAAGCCAAGAGGAGACAAACTGAACTGGTTTAGATGGCGACAGTAAACTGCAAGAACCCATATAGGGCTTCTGTTTGCATCTCCATAAAACACTTAGACAAAATTGTTTCAGAGAATGATTTGTGAACCCCTCATCCAATCTCTTGGTTTCTGC